>NW_010206120.1:63603-63982 GCF_000695765.1 Mesitornis unicolor
CCCCCCGCCACGGCAGCAGCGATGTGCGGGCTGCAGGAGAGCCCTCCCAGCCCGGGAACCGGCGGAGCATCACAACCAACGCCGCCAAGAAAATCACCACAAGCTTTCAAATACGCATATTAAAAAAAAAATCCCGCAATTAAAAAAAAAAATCCATTTCCTCTAAGCGACCTAAGTAGTATTGTCCAAAACGGCCCTATCGAAGGGTATTTTGTTGCAACCGACACACACGTTGCGTGGACTTGGTGGCGAGTCCCTCCGTAAGGTTAAAGGGGGGTTTTTTTGCACGCAGGTACACGGGCAGGTTTCCGTGCAGCTGGATTTTCTTGGCCGGGCAGGAGTCCCTCCGAGCCAGACCTACGGATTTTTCCATCTCCCG
>NW_010206121.1:0-950 GCF_000695765.1 Mesitornis unicolor
AACAGCAATATCTACAAGATAATCACCTGAAAGCGATGTCCCTTTCAGTAAATAAAGTTATTTCATTTTCTTCATACAGATGTTAGACTTGCAGTATGGAAACACAGGAATTTTATAGCCAAACTATCATACCAGGATATCAACACATCCAATTTATCAGGTACATGCATAAGCAACAAGAGATCAAAAACTAGTCACTGAGACTCTCAATGCTTGGATTTTAACACACACAGCAACAGAACAGCACATCAAGAGCGCTTCTCAGCACCTTTGTAAATCTTTAATGCCATTTTAACTATTTCCAGCTCCTCCAGAGTCCAAATTGTTTGGGTTTGCACCAGCATAATGGGGTGTGAAGCAGTCAGCAGCAATGTATTAGTCTCACACCGGTAAAATTTTTGATTGAGGAAAGACCCCTATGTTTTTGAGCAAGAAGGGACCTCATGTGGGGAAAACAGCTGGGGAAAAAAAATAAATAACATGAACCTCAACTTCAGCAAACACTTCACAGGAGCACAATACGAGCACACCAGAAACACTGAGAAGCGCCGAGACAGCATCTTTGTTGCTCCTGTCCACACCATCTCGCAAGGCAAAACCCCAGCACAAGCAACATGAAACACGCAGCGATCCAGGGGAACTGCCACAGGCAGTGGCGAGCGCAAGGGCTTTGTCAAGTTTCCAAGACGCGGGACAACCCTGCGAGTCGGCAATAAGTGCGTCGATGCCAGCACTTTCGGTGACCATCGAAGCTGGACCGGGTGCTAGGCCTCAAGCCCCCCACCCGAAACCTTCCAGAGAGTGGGAGGAATGGGACTGCGCCGGCCACGGGGCAAGCAGTGTCCTCCCTGAAGCGCAAGGGGAGCTGCAGGGGAGATGGGCCGAGGGGGTCTCAGGGCCGAGGGGGGCTCAGGGCCCTCAGAGTTAGTTGAAAGAGGCGGGAGGGAGGG
>NW_010206122.1:0-292 GCF_000695765.1 Mesitornis unicolor
TTATTTCATTAGACAGTCTTTACTTTTCTGCTAACATTTCTGGATTCTAAATTTTAGTTAAATGTGTTATTGTTTCAGATTAAGTCCTGAATGTGAAATGTACAATTTCTGTTAGTTAAATGCACTGAAGCTTCTGAAACATCACTGCCAGAGCTTTGAATGGAATTAACAAGTGCATGTACAAATTATATCTTATTATTCACCAGATGAATTTTTGCAAGGTTGAATTTTCAGTTATCAAGGTTATCCATCTTTCTGCCTAGACTATTTATGAAGGAGATATAGAGCCAAT
>NW_010206122.1:309-5019 GCF_000695765.1 Mesitornis unicolor
ACTTTTCTGATGAAAAGAACATCACCTCTAAACTCAACGAACATAAGAATGTCGTGGTCTCAGGTTATCTTGACGCACAGATGAGTCTGAGATTACAAAACAGAATATGATTAGTAAAACTTCTTTTTCTGGCTGCACACAAGTACAAGGAATAAACTAATGCTGTCTGAAACTCACAACTCCATTTCAGAAGGAAATATGAGTTAAAAAAATAAAAAAGAAGAAGGAATCTACATGTTGGTTAGAAGGCAAAAAAAAATTACAGCACTTCCTGCAGAAAGGACTCTTCTGGATAGCTTAAAACTAGAAGCTTAAAAGTTTGATTAATTTGGGGTTCCCAGACACATAGTTACACAATGGGAAGCCTTGAAAAACAGAAAAGCTATCCAGAACTGTCAGTGAGAAACAATCACAATACCCTACATTTAATTTAGTTTCCTGTAATGTGTTATGAATTCTTGAGGAGAAGAGTGCTACTACTGTGATTTTATACAGTTATCTTTAAACTGTATAATTGGTACAATTAGATAAGCTGAATTGTGGATTGTCTTAGGATGCACCAGAAAGATGGGAGGAACCAAGCCTTTCAATTACAGTATAGGAATCAAACAAATAGCCCAAGCTAAGGTATTTGCATAGTCACTGAGTAGTAAGTAAACAGGCACCTTGGCTTTCTTTGATTATTATTTTTAATTAGGTAAGTTTGAAATTTAACTACTATGAGTTCTGCTTAAGTTATGAGTGAAACAGAAAGAATATAGTATTCTTTGGTTACGAAGCCCTGAAAGGAAAGAAAGTTGTATGTTAGAAAGTCCTGCTTAGAATTCTGATGCATGTAAGCAGGGCTCTGAGGGGTGTAGTGACCATTATACAGTTTAGAAAAGCTTGCTTCTGAAAGAAGTAGCTGTTGTTAGCTTTGTCCTCAAATTCAGTGGATGAAACACACTTTTAAACCACAGACTCAGTTGTCAGCCTCCAAACAGAAGTCTATCCTGTAAGGTATAGCAAGAGAACTGGGGAAGCTTTGTGAATGGAACTTGTGTCCTGTGTTGGGAGACATCCCTCTGAATTAGCTAATCTCTGCAAAAAGCATTATGAAGGAGATTGTGTCATTCCTCAGTGAGAGGGGTCTCAAAGAAATTATTGACAACAATCCTCACTAATGTCGCACAGTCAGTGTAATAATCAGATTTACTTTTGCAACAATCTCACCAAATATTAAAATCTTCCTTTAACTTTTACTGTAGACAGAACAAAATGAATTAATAATTTTTAACCATGTCAGGTGATAAGCATGAACTTTTACAAAACTGGCACATGAGAAATATAAGTAGCAGACAGTCTGACATCCTACCTGCACCATAGTAAAGTCCATTAGGATTGGGCAGACATTTCACATGTCTATACATTCTGGGGGGACTGAGGGGACCAGCCATACAGAGTGGTATTCATGGCGAAATCATCTACCACACTCTTAAATGGACACCAAGAGGAATAAGAAATTACCTATGATTTTAAAAATAATTTTTCTTCTCATACCCGTGTTTTTTGTTCCTAGGAATACTATTTAAGATCACAGCTAACAAATCAGGTCTGCAAGTAGCAGAAGCTTGATGGAGAGAGATGGTTCCATGAAAAGATATTCTGGAATGACATGATTCCACAAACTGATGCCCAGCATACTGAGAGAGCTGAGAACAACATTTGACTTACAAATTCCCTAGAAGCTGGACATAATCCAGACCAGTTGTACTCTGAATCATGACACATAAACATGTAGTAACACAGACAACTACAAAAGGTAGGAAGGTCTTCAGTGAAACAGGTTTGTTCAGAGAGATCAAGAGCTGCTTATCACTCAGCTAAGTAAAAAGGCATTGTCCTAGCAAATACAGTGAGGGCCCAGGTCTAAGGAGGTATTGCTTCCTTGAACAGTATAGGGGAGGTTATCAACAGTGTAATTTTACACATTCTTTACTGAAAGAATCCTGCACATCAGAAGTTATCCTGAAGAAAACACTCAGTTTTTCCTCCGAAAGAGGATTCAAATGCATATTCATTTTGCCCCTGATCCATTTTGAGGCATGTAACTTATATGCTTGGTAAAGTATACAATCCTCTAAGTTTCTTTTAAAAAGCAGTATTTCAGGGGTGGTTTACTGCATTAGAAGAATCATCTTCTACAAGTCTTTTCCCTTCTGTCTGTTTACAAAGAGTTTAGCTGACTTATTTAGATTGGACACCACTAGTCAGATCCTGTTAAGACTTGACTAAAAAAAGTCATCACTCTACAACATTAAATACAGACAGAGGCCAGAGTAACAGTGAGTCTGTTAAGCACTTAAAATAAAACTCTGAACTTTATGTTGATTAGAAAAGTCAGCTTGAGGACCAAGGTAAAAACAGATATCCTCCTAACTGACAAAACATGCCCATCAAAAACACAGTGAAGGTGCCAGTATATAGGTCATTCCCGCATATTGATATATGCATATGTAGCTACTTAGATATGAGGGTTATGAGCATGGGATATAGTCATACCCACGTGCACTTGTGACACTATTCCTACTACTCAGCGAGCATACTTATTGGTTAGAAACCTGCCTTTTGTTTCTCCACTAAACTGGTAAGGTTTTATCTGTATTTAGACCAACATAATGACTTTATAAGTACTACAGTGAGTGTAGAAGAGAGACTGTGTTAAAAGACAAGGTAAATGTGCTGCATTTTGACTCTCCATTTGTTAATTGCATCAACACTTCTATAACAGAGAAAGTTTCTGTGAGTTAGTGTAAGAGAGGGATAGATAGTTCCTATAACTGCGTAAGTGCAAGGAAGTCTGTGATAAGCTAATGCATAAAACCTGAGAGTCGTTTATGTATGACAGTTTGTTCTTGCATAAAAGCCATTTTTTTAGGGGTTTTCTTTTTGCAAGCAAAAGAGCATCTGCATTAGACTGAGAGCACAAGAAAATGTGATCGTACATGTGTACTCTACAGAAGAAGGACTAAACAGTGTATGTAACAGGAGGAGAGTCTGTGTACTTGTGTGCGTGTGCATGCACATCTTTCCCCTAGGCAAGTTCAGCTCTTAGTTGGAAACTTGAGAAATTGACTTCACTGGGATTTGAAAGAGATCTCAGGTGAACTAAATTTGTCTGCTCTCTTTTCCCCTAGTGCAGCCAAAATGGATTCTCAGTCTAATAAGGTTTGACAAGACCTGGCACTGGAGGCTGGTGCCAAGGAATCCAACTAGTAGAAAGCATTAGAGACACCATGGGCACCAGAGGATAGAGGTGTTGCCATGGGAACAGAGCGAAAGATGCTCCATGGTGGCTGGTTAGGAGGTTTGTTTAAGAGGGAGCCAAGCAGCTGCAGCCTTGCTATCACCCTATGCTTGAACAACGGTAGGTAAATTCCAATCTTCTCGCTGCTCTGCCAGAAGCTGAGGAATTTAATTCTGCCTCCTTACATGAATAATTCTGAAGTTGCTGACACCGCTGGCACCTCTTGAAAGGTGTCTGCTGCAAAAGAAAATGACTGGTTCGGTACCCAAGGCTGCAAACATCTGATCTGCAACGGACACTTGAGGGCATGGAAGATATTTTTTTAAAGGATTTAAGGACATAACTTGTTAGTTGGAAAGCTATCAACTTCCCTTACTTTGCCTTCTTCCTCTCTCCCCTGCAACCTCTCCCCCCACTCGCTGAAACATGTGTGGCCCCTTCTGAGTAGCACTGCCAGAGAAAGAAAAACTTACTGCAAAATCAAATACTGCCTCAAGGGGTATTTATAAAAGTATTGTCCCTTCCAGAAAACAATGACAAGGGATTTTTATGGTTGTTTTCCTCTCTTTATATGTGCAGATCTATAAAAATAGAAATAGGGTGTGAGGAAAGGAGAGGGGAAGTTTTTTGGCTCCAAACTAAAATACCAGCTGAGCAGCTGCAATACTGTAATTATCATAATTTGTGTTTCAGTAATGTCTAGAATCCCCTGATAATACCACATCTCCACAGTGCTAGGTGCAGTACATAATGTAATAGGAGACAATGGGTAGCCTGCAGTGCTTGAAAAAAAGATTAAAACAGCAACATAGAACTAAAAACTAAATCTGAAAAAATGCATCCTTATACAACCTTAGAAAAAGAGAAGGAGGGAATTAATACGGAAGGGATTGAATTTATTTATAAAAGAGCACTTAAACACTTTTAAGCAAAAATCACTCTCTGGATGCAACCTCTCATCCAAGTTGTCTCTCATTGTCAGCAGCTAGAAGTGTTGTTAATGATCTTGATACACATACTTATGTATCTATAACTCTGTCCCTCTTTGAATGTGTGCATCTGTATGTGTTTCTGTCTATCTGCTTATATAGTTTCTAATGAATGCTTCCTCAACACTGATCACTGCCAGAGACAGGATAAATTCTGTCCAAACCAATGCAAATATTCTTAATTAAATGGTTGTAGCTTCTATTTATAAAGTCCTGGCTCAGTACATCATAGAAACATAGAATCATGAAATCACTTGGATTGTAAAAGACCTTTTTGACCTTTGAGTTGAACTGTAAAGCTAGCACTGCCAACTCCACCACTAAACCACATCCCTAAGTGCCACATCTACACGTCTTTTAAATACCTCCACGGATGGTGACTCTACCTGGGTAGCTTGTTCCAATGCCTGACCACTCTTTCAGTAAAGACATTTT
>NW_010206123.1:0-5903 GCF_000695765.1 Mesitornis unicolor
GGCCACGCCTGCCACCTGCTGGCCCGGCCCGGGGACACGGGGAGGCTGCGGTGGAGGGTCCGGGCTTCCCAACCTCGGCTCACCCCGAGCCAGGCGTCCCCCCAAAATGAAGCAGTGGCCAGGCTGGGCCACAAGGCCCAAAGGCAGATTTGGCAGCAAAGCAGGATTCACCCCAGCCCCTGAAAGGCAGCTGCAAGGACCTGGCTTCAACCCACAAAGGACCTTGCACGTGAGGCTAGGGAGAGGGGTGGGGGAGCTGCTGTGGCTTCATCCTAAACCAAGCCTATACCCACCTGGACAGTGCTGGCCTGGCTACACCATGGGGAAAGACACCTCCTGGCTGGGCATCCCCAGGGAGCCTGAGCAAGTCCCTCAGCCAGAGGCACCAGCAAAAGCAGAGGTCAGGGCTGAGCCATTCTCTGCCCGTCTTGGCTCTTAACAAGATGCAGCGGTGATACCCAAGACAGCAGAACAGGGAGACTAAAACCAAGAAAACAGTAACGCAGGAGCTGCAGAAGGGAATCTCTGGGAGAGAAGGTGGTTCACCATCACCCAGCCTCCAGCAGCTTCACAGCACCGTGCCCAGGGAGGTTCAACGTAAGCCTTGGTGGAGCACAAAACCCCTGTGCCAGGCTCACACATCCCCCAACAGGTGATGCACAGCCTGGCCATTCTCCCCTGCAGCCCACTACCCACCAGAGGAGCAGCTGGTAACAGCCAGGGGCTCCCACGCAGGACCTGTAAGCTGTGTACGACATTTCAACTGGTCCTCTCCTGCTCCTGTAGCTGTGGCAAGAAGGGACAGCAGGAGATGTGGTTCCCCACCAGCCAGCATCCACACTGAAGCTGCAAGAGACACTCGGACCAAGGCACAGCACAGGAGTGAAAGGAAAACGGCAAGCAGAGCCCTGTCTGGAGAGAGGCTCCAGGACGAAGTCTCATCAAGGAAGAAGCAGAACCACAGAAAGGACAAGTAACACTGGCAACTTATTCTTCATTCACCCATTGAAAAACAGAAACAGGATCATTTTTGGATGTATTTCTTTTGGAAATGAGCCAAACTGGCAACTAGAATCAAAGTCTTCAAAAAGTCTATACAAAGATGTATCATACAAAATGTACAGGAAAGTTCTCCAAAAAAAAAACCAAAACAAAAAAACCACAAGAACAAAAAAACCCCACCAAAACAAACCGGACAGACAATACAACAGAAGGAGAGCGAAGACGGTGTGAAACCACAGCTAACAGATCCTGCCCCTGCTCTGGAGGGCAGCAGTGGCATCCAGACAACACACTCCGAAACAAAATACATTACACTATGTACAGGATCAGCATATTACACTATGTATAAAGATCAGCATCCCCTTTGGTCTAACCAGGAGCTCTCCAGCATGACGTTGGGGCAGTTCAAACCATCTGCTCATGGAAGTGTTACATGCTGAGAGGGGAAAAAGTCCAAGGGAATGAAATGGTCAACTTTAAACCATAACCAGAATACAGCCAGGCTACAGAGTTTAACAGTCAGTTCTGGCTAACAAGTGCTTTCCGGGCCCAGAGTGCATTACTCCATCTCTGTGAAGCGAGCAAACATGGCTTTCCGCACCGCGTCTTTGTACGAATCTGCAGTGGAGACACCGTAGGAGCTGCCCTTGGCTCCCAAACCAGCTCCTCTCATTCGTACTTGGGCCTGCAAGGGAAGAGACACACACTTCAGCTCTGCGGTGAGGCAGCACCGCCACGCAGGACACCACAGAAGAACTCATCTGTCCAGCCAGCTCCTCGGGCTCCACGAGGGATCCCACACAGCCACCAATGCTGACCCCAGGCTGTGTACAAAACATCCTGTGCTTGCTGGCTTCATACTGCTCCAACCCCACCCCAGCAGCAGCCAAACTAAACTTCACAAAACACAGTTCCCAACAGCATAGCCCAGAGCACAGACAAACCCGGGAAAGCCGACAGCTGGAGGCAGGGCAGCCAACCCCAGCATCCCCAGGGCTGCAACAGTGCCTCAGGAGCTGACTTCAGAAGGAAGCACAGCCCTGCTTGTCCCAAGTCCCAGCTCTGCTCCAGCTTTAGCATCCAACTGATAAACAGGAACAGGAGCCAATATGAAGAGAGGCAGCTTTGCCACGTACGGCGCAGCTTCTTCCACAAGAGATCTTCAGCAGTGAGTGCTTCTGGACAAAAAAAGGCACTGGGGTTCATCAAGGAAGGATTCCATCTCTACTTACCTCAATGGGTGCTGTGATGCCCTGACATTTTCTTCCCAAGCCTGAACCTTCCCTCCAGCCCATGGCCTGCAGCATCTTGTTGCCTATATTACTGTTGTCCAGGCCATCTTTGGTGGGCTGCTCATAATTACTACAGGAAGAAGAGATCAGTTAACTGAACTGCTCATTGTGCACTGAAGCAATCGCTGAGGAGCTTTTGGATACTTACACTGTGCCAGCATCGTAGGCCTTCTTGCGCTTGGGCTCAGGGGGCTCTGGGATGCCGTACTTCTCCCGCCTCTCAGCCGCTCTGTCTCTGTATTTCATCTGCATGAGGTAACCAGATTTAGTACTGATTAAAAGGCATTTTTGTTCATCTTTGAACTACGAAAGTAAGCTAAACACCTGCTATTACAGAAAGCTGTCAGCCTCCTAAAATATAGCTTGACTAACACAAGTCCCTGGAGCTCATCAGAACCTGCACTGGGGAACAAAGAGCCCCAAACACCTGCTGGATTAGCTGCTGAGTGCCACTCAAAGGCTTCTGAGCCCACGCTGGAGGCGGACAGACCCTTCCCCACTAAGCAGTAGCTGCGGGATATGGGATACTTCTCTCCATGTAACCTCCTCTGAGCCCTGACCTAAGAAGGGGTTGGCTTACAAGGATTAATCTCAAGTGATGTGTGTTGGGCTAAGGAGAGCTCAACATATCATCTGTGCAGGCTTTCCATTAGGTACCCATCTGCTCAACACTGACCTCTCTCTCACGCAGCTCCAAAGCTTCAAGTTCCTGCTCTGAAAGCTTTGACCTCCGGTAGATGTCCATGTTTTGCTGGAACAAGAAGAGATTCACACTCACATCATGAAATGCAGAACAGCTCTTTTTACATAGAGCAACAATCCACCTGCAACTATTTTTGCTTTAAGAGTTTTTTGAACAGCAATATGCATCACAGCTTCGATTTATATACTGAATTATGGCAACCAAGTACGCTCCTGGCAGCACAGTGCAACTACCTTGTGCAAGTCAGACAGCTGCTGGTGCCGAATCAGAGCATCTTTATTTGGGAACTGCCTTCGACACAGCAGACAAGCCATCTTCTTCCAGTCGGTCAGCTTCTCTTCCTCATTCTCCATTCTTTCCAGCAAGTCCTCATCATTATCACTATCACCACTGTAGGCAGCCACAAGGCCACGCTGGGAAGGAAGGACAGCGTTAAGGGGAGTGGCACCAGTGGCACCACAGCTCAGAGGAGAGCAGAGAGGTGCAGATGTGTTTGTTACACAGGAATCGTGCTCATATGATACTGAGGATGAAATGCAACTCAAAAGAACCACATACCACAGTAGCTGCAAGACTTAGTTCCCACTAGCCAAACAGTAATCCGGAGTACAATGAAACCTCCAAAACTCAACTGAGCTCTTGAGGCAGCTTTTCTCAGAGTGTCTCAGTGACCCAGCCCACTGGACCTCTTGCACCACACCACCGTAACCACAACCCTTTACAGATGATGCCACGGAAAGCAAGTATCTGCTAGACCCCCTCTACAGTGCTTTACCAGTAACCTTCGGGAACACCTCTGGGAGGTATCACACTCACCTTCAGGGGATTTTCATCATCTCCGTTTTTCATCACCTCTGGCAAGATCTGCTGCCTCTCAGACAAAGCTCCCTGGGTGAGACAAAAGTGCCATGAGCTCCCAAGCTCTCTGCCATCCCACACCTTGCTGCCCACTATTGACAGCACCTTCACCTTTTTCTCAAAGAGCGCAAAGCCTGCATCTGCAGCTGCCGACTCCTTCCGCTCCTCCTCCCTGGTACTCAGTGGCTGGAAGCTATTCTTGAAGTTCTCCTTCTGCTTGTTCAAACTCTTTGCCCAGCGCTCCATGTCTTTGGCAATCTGAAATGCAGAGTGGTTTGCTCAGACAGCTCCCCTCACAGCTATCAATCTCCTATGACAGAGATTCAATCCTACATACAGTTTCCAGAACAAGTCAACCCACCACCTTTTATTTTTAAATCACAGGACACTGGATGCAGCACAGCTGTGTCCCTGTACACAGCATTCAACGATACCGCAGCTCGCTTGTTTTACTGCATGAACCCTTCTTACCAAACTAACCCTCTAAGTGACGGCTCAGTTATACTCCCACTGGTCCTGGCATGATTCCATATGCATTCTTCCTATGCAGAGCTTATTTCTGCACTGAAGCCTTGCCAACTCCACCCCCTCCTCAGCCCTCTACAATACCTGCAAATTGTAGGCATACACCCCACTGAATAACCTAGGATTTTCTTTGTCATGAGAAAAAGAGAACTATTATCCCATTCCACAGAAGATTTTAGCCCAGTTACAATCCCATTTTGTCTTTTACCTGTTGAGCTGTTTTACTCTTAGGCTTCTCTTTCTTCTCCTTCACTTCTTTGGTGGTGGTTGTGGCAGCTGTCTGTTGGTATGTGACACCTTCCGCAGCAGGCATGTAGGTCTCCTTTTCGCCATCCCAGTAAAGGTACTGCTGGGTTAAGGCATTGTAGTAATACTGCCAGAAGAAAAGAGTGGAGCAGTTAAACATCTCGTATAAGCTGAGCGGTGGAAAAGTGTGTTGCAGAGTCCAAACAAGTTTTGCAGACTCCACAGAGGAGTCTAAAGGCACGAAGTGGCTGAAGCCTCTGTCCCCAAACACAGGTGGTTCTGCCCAATGGCACTATGGAGAGGAACTTCTGCCTCTCCCAGGAGATGGCCCATCAGAGCCCAGAGCTTGGTGCACTTTGCTGGGCACCCTGCAATGAAATAGCTTACATACAGGGTCTGTGGCAAGTGCCAATGCTGTATGAGCCAAACTGGGAGAAAAATTAAGGAAAGGAGATCAAAAACAAAGGGCTCTTCCAGAGGGAAGTCAAGTCCCAGCCCTACACACACTGCTGAGGGTTATCTGCTACACTCAGTATTTTGTGCACCTCAGAAAGTAAATTTCACTCATATGACGACAGGGAACTAATGGACCTTAACAGTTAAGACAGGTGGGAAGAACTTGTGATTACCTGGGAATTAGGATCATAGTAGAGCCCTGTTATAGGATCATAATAATATCCTGAAGATTCATCATATTGGTAGGTAGAAGTGTCAGGGACAGCTGTAAAAAAATTAAAGTGTGGGACATGGTCGTTCCAGTCGAATTCAGACAGGTATCTTTCCACATTTCATGTAAAATTCTGAGATTATTAGCAGCCACGACGGCAGGCATGTCCGTGAAGGGCTCTTAAACACCCGTGCAGGATACACTCTCTGGAGACAGCTTCACCACTGACATATGGTGATAAGAGTACTCAGCCAAAGCAAAGTCTCTCTCGCAGTACAGTGACAGATACCTGTCCCCAAGAGCAAATCCTGATTGCTTACCATACTTGGTTCCAGGAACTACGCCTGTCGGGGGAGCTGTTTGTGCCTGAGTGCTAGTGGTAGGTGGTGCTGACTGTGTCTGAAAAACACCCAAAACCAGGAATCTCAATTAGAAATCTGTTGCCGAGGTGCAAGAAAACAAGGACAGCTAGCCGAGGTGTAAGCAGCCCACACCACACACACAACAGCTACCGCTCAGTACACTTGGCACTTGCCTTTAACAAAGAACAAACTATCAGAAAGAAGAAGTGGCAGATTTACAGAATCACAGAACATTAGGGACTGGAAGG
>NW_010206124.1:0-6697 GCF_000695765.1 Mesitornis unicolor
GAGGAGCTCGGCCCGGCCCCTGATAAGGGCAACAGTATCTCGGTGAAAGGCAGGGCTAGCCCCGGCTCCCCGAATCCGCTGTGGGATCAACCTCAGCATTGCAAAAATCTGCAGTATTCGCACTGAAAACCTCCCGTCTTTGAAATATTCTGTTGTATAACCGGTTTTGCAAATGTTGTTATTCGACGCTTATGTAAGGAAATTGCCAATATTAGTTCTTATTACTAGCCAGGCCTAACCTACAGAGTTATGTGGACATTTAGCATTTAAAGATGCAATACAGCAAAATACGTAAATCGGTAAAACCAAACTTGTCTTCCTCCTCTCCCTCCTTTTATCTTTTGTCATCTTTCTTGGACGAATGATGTAGTTGTGTCAGGAAAAAATCTGCAGAGACAACATTTCTTTATTAAAGGAAAAATATATTTGGAATTACATCCTTAACTGAAACTTTATTTGAAAACCCTGGTGTCCTGAGAGAGGACACTATGCAGAGCAGTCTGGTTAAAATGTGTCTACTGCCTATTTTTAAGGAAGAAGACTAGAGTCAGCAAGTCAGAAATCGGGATCCAAAGATCTGCTGCTGTCTCCTTGATGTCAGATAAATTTTGCTCTTTCTGATTTTGTTCACTCTTGCCCCACTACTTTTTCCTTTTTTTCAATAAGTCTAAAGATACTGGATGAATGTATCCAATTATATGTTAAATAAAAATAAATAAAAGTGGGAAAGTAGTTTAACTTGCTCCAAGTTCCATTTAAAGGGTGTAAAAAATGTTTTCAATTATTTTTATGCTTTAGAAAATGTACTTACCTGCCAAATAAAATTGGATTTTAAAATTTAAGGCTTGCAAGATCAATGTAAAGCTCCAATGCAATACATATAAATTAGCTGAAGTTAATACAAATGAGAGAGAAATGAGTAATTTGCCAGCATAGGCCATGCCGGTACAATCTGGCAACTAAAACTGTATTAATGTGACCATCTCGGGAGTTCACACCGTTTTCACTGGATTTATTGAAAACTGATCTCTTTGAAAGGCTACAGCTATTACTCCAAATAAAGTCCTAAGAGTTCATACCACAGTATAATACCAAAGATAACTTCTAACATATCTTGGTGAGAAAACGAAGCCTTTCTTTGCTGGTGGATTCTTTGAATAAACACAGTCAGCAGTGCTACACAGCAGATTTCTACACCAAATGTAAGAGAGTCTGAGACAGCTCTTGCAGGCTTCCTCCCCCATCTTTATTGTCCTGGGTGTATTGCTCCACACTCTCACAACTGTCAGATTCGACTGTGCCTTCCCCTCACTGGTATAAAGTGTACTTCATCACGGCAACTTTAGGACTGATACTATATTTCTTAATTAGGTTACTAAGTTTTATCTGCATATGGTGAATATGCTTCTTCTGCAAGAGGCACACGCTGATTGTACAGTCTCAGTAGCTAGGGCTGAGCTGTGTAATGACTGGGTAGGAGTGTTCTCTGACCCTGGAATGTAAATTGCAGCTTAGAACATTCCAAAACCTGATTTACCCTCAAAAAAACATGCTCCTGCTATTCTCACCAGTTGGTTGATCATCTTGTTTCCAGTAGCTTTCTGGTTGCTATTATAATTCCTAAATAGAGGTGGGTTCACACCCCAGACTTTCTCAGTTTCTCACAATTAAATTAATCCGAAGGTTTGGTTTGCTGCATTGTAAAGTTTGAGTAATAACAGGCTAGGAATCTGGAACACATACACTCAGAATAAGGGGCATGTAGATGCAGATATTTGGTTGATATTTATATTTAATATTAGAAGAGAGTAAATCCAGTGTCTTATTGCACTGGACATGGCACTATCGCTGAGAAAGCATCAAATGCTTAAGAATTTGAACCCAAAGACCATCAGTATGTTGTGCCTAAAGTATTGAAATTGAAGCAATTAATCTCTTTGTTTTCCAGAACAGGTGCTATCTGGATTTGTGCATCCTCACAGGTAAACCGGCCAGGTGTTCCAAACAATGACTGCACCGAAAACAGGCACAGAATGGGAGAGCTTGAGTTGTCCCAAATTTTGTCCCACAACAGTAAAGGCAAGAGAGACAAGAATTTGGGTAGCCTTACCACAGACACACGATAGTATATACGGTATGTACGGACATGCACACTTTGTGTGTCATATAAACATCTTTATATAAACATGTTATGTTTATATCACTTCACTTTTTCAGTCAATCCTGTCCTTCCCCTCCCCATCTTTAAAAAATATGTGTATATATTAAATTCCATGTCTAGTCTTCTCTCTGGCCACTAGGAAATTATCTCAGTTTGGGAAATTAATTTCCTGCTGGGATGCATGTTGATGCCCTGTTGCATACTGAAGAGATGAATCTTCTTTGACTTAGTAAGGACAGGTGCTGCTCTCTGGAAAGACAATGTTTCTGTTTTTGTTGTGATTTTACAGACCTTGCAGCTACAGGATGAGAACAGGTACCTCAAAGACTGCTTTTGTCCCAGAGAGAGACAGAGGCTTATCAGCAAAAGTGCATTAGAATGATACTGCATGAAGACAGAAGTATGCATCAACTCCTGCTGTTTCTCAAGGTAGATTCTTGAATTCTGAACCTGACACATGGTTACATATTTATTCTCCTATAGTTGGTGGCTTTTAATATTCTGTTCTGAGAGGAAAGACAAAAGGATTTTGTCAATAACTCTGACAGCCTGTAGCTTTACAGTCGATGAATTCAACTGCAGTGAGCTAGTCAAGTTAGTATCACCCTTTATTTCTGAAGATTGCAGTTCTTAAGAAGGGAAGTTTCAGGTGAGGAGAGAGGAAAAGGGATCATAGGTTGATCTTTCCCCCAACTCTTTCCAAATATGTACTGGGGAGGGGGGGGGGAAGAGATTGAGAATGGCAAAAAAGGGGCATGGGGACACAGTAGCAATAGTGATGTGAATCTGCTTCGAGATTGTTACAAGTTTACAAGATGTAGGATGTTTCCAAGTTAGAAAAGTTTGAGACTAAAAAATGGGAAGGTGTTCTCATAAACAAAAGAAGTTGTTCTGCATTTTATGCAGATGAACTGAAATGTGACCAGACAGGAATTGCAAGTAAGAAGTGCCAGTAGAAGGTTTTCTTACCATTAAATTTACCAAGCGATACCAAAACAGTATAAAAATGGAACACAACTCAGCGTAAAGGCTTTGGATGGCTGTGTTATGATTTGCTGTAGGTGCAGCATTTCACTGCTGCTTCTTCAATTTAATGGTGTAGGGTATGTGCTAACTGCAGCTTTATCTTCACTGAAAATAAAATCCCATGTGCTATTGAATAGCTGATGTGCTTTGCCTGTTCTACTGTGAGAACACATTGGAAACAAGACATTGCAGTTTCAGTGGGAATTACGAACATGAAGGCCAAACATGGGCAAATCATCACCACTTTTCCCAGATAATGCCTTGACTTTAGCTGAGATCCATAGATAAAAATCTGTGTACCTAAGAACAATATGTGTTATATTTCTTATTTGTTCATTGTTTTTACAAATGAAAATTTGCTCTTTGCAGAAGCTAAAACAATGCCTCAGGATCTCCGCTTAATGTGTATTGGAAAACTAAAGGCTGAAATCCAGCTACAGTTTAGGGGCTCAATTTCAGCCTTATATGTACTCACAAGTATTTGAGCTTTCACTCAAAAAACGCGTTGGGTTTTTTTTGTGGGTTTTTTTTTGGTTTTTTTTTGTTGTTGTTGTTTTTTCCCCCACCAGCCAAATGACTGTGAAAAATCTATATGAAACGTAAGCTATCCAGACCTACTAATATTTTAGTTTCACTACTATTATCAAAAGACATTGGAATTACTGTCTTGTTTAACTGCAAAGAGCAGTTGTCACCTGGTTTAACAACTGTAAACAGGAGATAGAGTTTACCATGGAGAAGGAAATACCACTGGGATACAAAAGTAATTCTAATCTGATAAAAGCCTTAAAGGGAAAAAAATCCTTCAATATGTGATTACCCCAAGGCTTTGAACGTAACAGACAAGACACTCAAAAGATTTTCTGTTAACATTGTGCAAAAAAGGTTTATTTAAGCCTGTGTGTTAAATCAAAGCCACATAGAATTGACTATTCAGGAATAATTATTTCCTAAACAAAGAGAAACAGTAACTGTGCTAACAACTCATTTTGCCACTCTATGTTCTAGCTAACTGCTTCCTAATTAGTAATGATGAGAAAAGATAATGCATGTAGATAAATGTCTGTGGCTTCTGCTACATTGTTTTAAAGAGAATTAGAGACCTAAATTAAACAGACTACTCCCTATTTGCATGAAACCTGAAACCACATGAAACTCGGGTAGTTTCACTTTGAAAGAAACCAGTTCTGTGTATACAAACAAATACAAATACCGGATAAGAGAATACGCCTCTAAACTTGCAGAAGTCTTATCTGTCATGGGCAGAAATCACTCAAGGCTGTGTTATGATTTATTTTCAAGAGTTTCAAGAAACTGGTGATACTTGCTTACTAAAGTTGTGGATTGATAGAATCTATCTTCAGGGTTTTGTTTGGGTTTGCAGTGGTGGTTTTCTGTGAAAGAAATTATTTATAATATACTGTGCTTGTCGTGAATTATTAAAGTAAAATGTAAGCTTGAGAAATCATATTAATCAAAATCTATATATGAGTTTTTCATAGATAACACTGTGAAGAGCCACAAAAATAAAATCCAAATTTTGAACACTTGGGTCTTACTGGTGAATACTTAATGGTTCTTATGTGGTCTTTCTATAAAATACATTCAGTAAAAGTTTCTCTCATGATACAAGACTCCCCAAAGAGGTGCAGAGATACCTGAAAGCATAGACAGATTAACCTATTTTCCTAAAGCTTTGAATGCAGAGACTTCTACACCAGTTCCTGTGCACATTATTTTTAATAACTCATAAAACAATGGGGTTACCCAAATTTTGCCATGTATCTGCTGAAGACTGTAATTCAATTAAATCCACACCTTCCTTAGTGATATTGATTCAAGGTGGAGTTCGCTTTACACCTTAATTCAGATAAATTATGTTTCACAGAATTTTTGCTTCCTTTTCTTAGCCATTACTCCCGAGCTGTTTTGCGAGTGGGCCTGAACTGGTACATTAGCTGTTTCGAGGCCATTGATTATCAAACGCTTGATGTTTTAGAGCGTTTTTTATATTTAAAGACATCAAACACCACTCCGAACCATTAACGTGACACAGCACACGGCAGCGTTTGCCACATTTCTTCAGCTCACTGCAGGAAATGCCCTCCGCGACGGGGACTGAGAAGGGCCCTCGCTGCCGCTGTGGGACTTCTAGCCAGGCCGGCTGCCACGGCTGGTGACCAGGGCAGCACTAAACGCCGCCTCTGAAGGGAAGCTGAGGCCGAACGACGGCACCGCCTCTCCCGCCCGGGCCTGCCCCAGCGCAGGCGGTGGCGCTCCGCCTCCCTCACGTGATGCAGCTGTGTCCCGCGCGAGCCACCGTCGCGGCAAGATGGCGGCAGCAGAGTCCAGTGACAGCGATGAGGAGGATCTGGTGAGCTACGGGACCGGGCTGCAGCCCCTGCAGGAGGGTAAGGGACGCCCAGGGAGCTCGCCTGTTTTTCTTCGGTACCTCTGTCATGGGTTGAGGCGGGCGGGACTTACCCCGGAGTGAAGCGCTGGGCCGTGGAGTCCTGGAGGGCCCGCCCGGGTCGGACTGGTCCCGTCCAGGGCTTCTGTCCGCCTGCTTACGGCCTTCATTTCGGGAAAGCTGCGGCGTGTGGGCCCAGCGCAGACCTGCCAGCATCTTCTCCTGCCGCCGAGGGGCGTAGGGGTTGCCTTGGCAGCCGTGCTGGCCTACCAGCGGGGTGCTGGCACTGGCCCTGGGCGAGGGACCGCGGGGTGAAGCAGCCTGGACTGGTCCCGTCCAGGGCTTCTGTCCGCCTGCTTACGGCCTTCATTTCGGGAAAGCTGCGGCGTGTGGGCCCAGCGCAGACCTGCCAGCATCTTCTCCTGCCGCCGAGGGGCGTAGGGGTTGCCTTGGCAGCCGTGCTGGCCTACCAGCGGGGTGCTGGCACTGGCCCTGGGCGAGGGACCGCGGGGTGAAGCAGCCTGGGGACGGAAGGCGGGCAGCCCGTGGTGGGAGTGTGGGAAGGTCCTCTTAGCACTGCAGCGGCTTTCTGGCATATGGGTGGGCGCCGGCAGTACTTCAGGATCTGTGCCAGCACTGTTCTGGTTGGAGCTGGCGTCCTCTATCCATTCTCCAGGTCTCAAAAAAACCCAAAAAAACCTCGCAAATATAACTGCTCAAGTGTATGCAATTATACTAATGTGAGCATCCTACTCTTATATTTGTGAGATGGACTGAGCATCGTCCAAGGACTTCTGCACAGCTGTGACTGCTGAGTCTGTATCACTTGATTCGTAGAAATATTGTTTAAAAGGTGCAAATGTTTATGTGAAAGTTTATAGCTTTTGTGTTTTGTTTCAATTTTGTAAACTTCTGATGTGTAATTTCTCAAGACAGTTACTTAAGTGATGAAATCCTGTCAGGGGTCTTGCAAACTTAACAACTAAAAGTGTCATAGAAACATAGAATGGTCTGGATTGGAAGGGACCTTAAGGATCATCCCGTTCAACCCCTGCCATGGGGGAGTTGCCATCTCCCACCAGACCAGGTTGCTCAAAGCC
>NW_010206125.1:0-3730 GCF_000695765.1 Mesitornis unicolor
TAAGCCCCAAGTGCTTAATTTGTGCTTAAATTGACCCATCATTAAATTATCCCTCATTAGCGAGTAAGTGGTTTCACTGAGGTCCCTGGCTATCCTTGGACAGGAATAAAGCACTGATTAAAGTTAATCATAGCAGGACTCGGGTAGTGACACAGAAGGTAGAAGTTGTGGGCTGGCACTGTCTCTGCTCCCACCTGCCCCACAGGTGACAGAGCCATTTCACATTCATGCTTCTCAGCACTGCTCTTTAGTATCTGTTAGGCAAGATACATTAAGTAATTCTGGGACAGCTGCCGTGCAAGTTACACTAATTCAGATATGGAGCCTATTACTGAAATTGTTCTTGGTTTGGGTTATTTAGTTTTTGACACTGGCTCAGTCAGTTAAAGAGAAAAGAAGCACATTTGATGCTAGCTTAACAATGTCAGCCCTTTTTCTCCAACCTTGTATTATTCCATTGCTTTTCCCTAACACATGCACACATCTCTTATTTGGGAGGCATTAATTTGCGAATAGAAATGCTACATTTCATCAGTCATATTGTGAGGTTTTTCAGTCATGCTGTGAGATTTTTTATTGAAGTCCTTTACTGTTGCTTGCCATGAAAAAAACCACTTGCCATGCTATTATGTGAAACTACAGAAAAAAATATGTACCTTTTTAGTGCTTTTCTTTCTCTCTCACTGCCTACAAACCTCTTTGTAGGAAGTAAGTCTTTTGCTTGAGGTAAAATGCTCTGTGTGACAGACCACAGCACTGTAAGCAATCTTTCTGAGCTGCAGTTCTTCACACAAGTGGTGTTACACACAAAAGTAAGTTCATGCACAGAAGTTCTGTACATTCAGTGACCTCCCTAAAACCAAAGGTTTTTTCTTTCCTATAGATAATGTGCTGCATGCATATATATGTGCATGTGTGTCTGTCTAGATATGTTCTGTGTTATACCCATATACACTCAGTTCAAGTGTACTACAGCTCAGATTTCCCATTCCATACACTTGAGATGATTGCTTTGTTCAGACCTTGAACAGATAAAAAGTCTGCACGCACACATCACTCTTTATCCCGTTAGTCACAAACACAAAAGCCTTCTTACTGCTTGAATACATCAGCTGTCCTTTGGCCATTAATTCCTTCCCCCAAAAAACTACTAAAACACAAACAACCTAAATTGGCTTCAGATGGTGAGAAACCAGAGGGAAAAGTCAATCATAAAGCAACAGGAGGTATAGAAATGTACCTGAGTCCTTGGGGGGAGTGCAGGGAGGAAAGAAGACATACTTTGAGAATGGCATCACTTGATTTTAAAGTTGGTGTTTAAAAGGGACAGGAGGACTTTTTAAGGTCTGTCTCAAGCACAGGATGACATGGCAACATCGACCATGGCTGGAGAAAGTTTTGGTTCTCACAGAGGGCCCAGACTCTCTTCAGCCAGGGAAGAGAGTCCTCCCACTGCCGCCATCAACAGTGCTTTACAAATGATGGCACTGTCACAGCGCCTACACCACCTCTCCGGCTGGGGCCCTCCTTTGGGAGGGCTCTAGCTAATAGCTGAGGTACCACAACAAACATAAAAAAATACACCACTTTGAAGGAGAAAGGTATGACATTTCTCCGTTTTATTTATCTCTGGTTAGTTTAAAGCCATTGTTTTATGAATTTCAACAGGCTCCTAAGAAAGAGAGAACTAAGTTACTAAAAAATGCATAGCAAGTCCCTGCAGTGCCTCATGGAATTCCCCTTCCAACTGGGTGTATTAACTATAATTGACACCTCTCTGTGAGTACACTCATTCTAGTCATACATGAGGCTCAAAAGTAGATGCAAATCTACTGAGGAGTATTCTGCATGCTAGATGGATTGTTAATCTTAGCATGCTTCATTGTGCATGCAGGTAAGGAATGGCTTTTCTTTTTTTTAACTAAAGTATAATCATGTTCTAGTTAGGAAAGGGGCATATTTTTCCCCCTTTCATTAAGAAAAGTATTTTGGAGATGGATCTGATGAAGGTGTTGACCTTCCATTTTGAGAAAGTTTCACTTTGGGCAAGAACTAGCCTGCTTTAAGCACCACTTCCATTAAATTCCACCCCAAACTTAATAAAACACAGATGTGCTCTTTGCAAAGAAATAGTACAGTCAATACTGTTTGAAGTGCAGCAGTGTATCTGTATGAAGTAACTCTAAGGCAGGAAAATGGTAGTCATAAAAGGAAGCAATTAGAGAGTTCAGTGGAGCTGAGAATGGTAGTGCAGACAGCATTGCGGAAAGGCTCAGAAGAAGGCTAGGATGATTTTTACATTTTCTTGTGGAGGTAGCTTTGTTAGGGCCCATGTCAGAGGAGGTCTTGCATAGATCACAGCTCTCTGAAAACTGCTGAAATAAAATTATGGTAATTTCCATGAGAGGCACAGGGAAAATGCAAGATTTTAGTACTCAGAAGGGTCAACATTACTTTATTTATTTGTTTGTTTGTTTATTTATTAATTTATTTAGAGTCAATGTTATTTGTAATGCCAAGTTGAGCACTCAAGAGGTCCATCCTGGGAGTTGATAATATGTTTACTTTGGTTATAAGTGTAAGATATTCTTAACCAGAACAGAAAGAACTGTGCAGTGACCTTGCCTCGCACAAGCACTGCCTTTTGTCCCATAGGGGTTTAAGGACGGCAGACTAGACTGTATGTACAAACAGCAAAATTCTGTTATAAATGATAACAATGTGGTTGAGCTAAGGAATGTAAATCAGAAGACCTACTACATCATGGGAGTGCTGTAGCAACTACTTATTAATTGGCATTTACTAGATCTAGAACAATAACTAAAGCAATATTTTAAAGCTAGCTTCATTGTTGAATAGGGATTGATGTTACTTATCCTACCCGACTACTGTGGGTAGCCCCCTTTCACTCAGCCTTTGAGGAGTAACTGTTTGAGTGACATCCCTTCTTGAGGGGGGAATAATCAAACACACCTTATGGGGGAAGTGTGCAAGAATCCTGCCTGACCAAGATGGGACTGGACTTTTATTGAATAAAGTGATTGTCTGCCAGTGATTTGTTGCTAAGCCAAACCTCCTTGCTCAGCAATCCTTCTAGCTTAGCAAAATATTTTATCTCATAAGAATACTGTCTTCTTTTTATCAATCTTTTGTTTTTCTCTCTGAGTCTGTCTGGTCCAGGGCTTTTTCCAACACAGTGACGGTGACACGGCATGGTGTGACCATCTAGCATATCTGGTAGTTTTCCTTCACCAGAGAGCACACAGAATGGGCCAAGTGTTGAGTCTTTTCCCCCACTGAGGCAGAGCATCCTGCTACACATTTGCAGAAGCTCATGAAATTATTTCTGCCTTTGACAAGGTGGATGCATATTTTATCCAATACTAGAAATCTTCTTTTACTGTAGAAATGCTTTGAAGTAATAGAAAGTGGATATGGTATCTTATAGTCAAGCTTGGTTTCCACAGAGAAGGCACAGCTGACAGCACAATCCCTGAAGCCCTAAGAGATCCTGGGCCTCCTTCTGCTCTCTGGTAAATGTTTCCTGTGTCATCTTGCCAGTGGACTTTTTCTGTGTTCTCTGCTTCTCTGCCTATCAGCAAAATGACAGCGTGTCTCTTGAGGATGTTTTGTGACTTAAATAATTTGCTTTACAGCCCTAGTATGAAAGGCTCCATAACAGTCCAGTGATAAATGCAGCCAAGATCACAACTTAATTAAAGTGCTCCAA
>NW_010206125.1:3755-6602 GCF_000695765.1 Mesitornis unicolor
CAGATGTTCTTTGCACTCCTTTTGAAATTTCCCCGTCAATAACTTAGCAGGATTTTGTGCTCCTGGGAAGTTTTCTTCAGTGTTCAGTCTCTTCTTGCATCTCCTGTTGGGAAGAAATCCAGACCAGCAGTATTTCTATTACCAGCTATGTGAATCATTTTCTTCAGACCCATGGGCTTATACAGTAGATATTGGCCCAAAGAAAAAATATTTACCCTGGGATAGGCACCACCATTTACTTGTTACCTAGCACAAATCACATGCAAAGAAGTATTTACACCCCGTCATTTAAAATGCAATCCAGTCATGGAGAAGAGTGTGCATCACAGGGACAGGAGGGAGAATTTATCGCATTAAAGTTGGAAGCATTAAAATAAACAGTCTGAATAGCTCTGCACTCAGTGTCGTATATATTCTTCTAAATGTGTTGGTCTGTATGAGTGGCTGTAGAATTATATCTTCAAAGACCGTGGTAAGGTGCAGTGCTGGTCACAGTGCAGGTCAAAGCTGCGGTCCCCCATCCAACATACTCATCACACTGCCTGGCACTAATGAGGGGGGCAAAGAGCTGCTTTTGGCTCATGGTAAATCCATGGGCACAATGACTCATCTGACATTTATCAGGTTCACCATTGTTCTTGTTGATGCATAGCGGAAAAATAAACAAAACAGCGTAGATATCCTTCATGGTTAACAACAGCTGCCTGTGCTGCCTGCGGGCTGCTTTCTCTGTGTGCCTCCTTTAGAGATGATGATGTCTGAGATTAGGGAGGAATGACCAAAAGTCCCCGTAGTGACCTCCCTTCTAAGACAGCCCTTCTGAGTGTGGCCATACACAAAAAGAATGGCTGCTTATTTTCTCTGCAAAAAATGTCTTTGAAGAGAAGCAAAGGCACCGTAGCCAGGAGATGGCCATGTTTCACTTTGAGAGGTCTTGCTAGTTAGCTCAGATGTTACAGTTGATAACCAGGAGGCTGGAAGTAGTTTGCTAGGGCACATGCACACCCTCTGATTATAAATCAGTCCCTGCCTATTAATTGTTGTTTAATTTATTTTTAAGAGGCTGTTGGCTGTCTTTGGCAAGTCCTAAATATTCCTGTGCAGTGTGTATTGCTGGTCTGAGGATGTGTGTGGTGCCAAAGGCCTCCTTTACTGGGAAGCAGTCTCTATCCACCCCAGGAGCTGTTGATTTCAAGTTTGGAAACAAAGATATTAATAGTAGAGTTTTTTCCTCTTTAAATAACCTCTTCTTTCCTCTTTATTTAACCTGATAAACAATGAGTTGATCAGATGCTTACAAACCCTTCATGATCATCCATGTCACCCTTGTCACATCTCACATGTTACTGCCCAGATTTCATACTTTCATAAAATGAATCAAGGTGCTCATCTGCAAAGCTCTCAGGGGCTTAGGACAGTTTGTTACTTGAGGCCCAGCTCATCTCTTCACGGCAGCCCTTGCCAGCCACAGTTCACGTACTAAACACACCCACAGACACCCAAATCTCTGTTCTCAAAGGGCTAGAGAAGAAACATACCTAAAAACAGAACCCAAACTTTGGATTTCCTTTCAAGGAAGACCTGCTTGTGTCCCAGTGTGACTGCCATAACATCAAAGTGAATCACATGACCCTTCAGTAACTTCAAATGTTAATAAAAAAAATCCACATACAGATTCACATATATTTTACTAAGGGGTAACACATTAAAAACTCCTCCATCTCCTCATGGACTACTCCTTTACACTTCCCAGTGGTGCTTCTGCTGGCAGAGATGGACACCTTGAAATGGGGTAGAGAGAGAGCTCTTTTACTGAAGCAGGTGAGGATATTTTTCCCCTGCCCTTTACTCAGTGCTTTTAATGTCAGATTTTTAAAGGCAGGCATAATCCTCCTGTGCATTGGTTTGAAATTTCATGCAGAAGGTTTATTTACTACTTCAGTTATGTCAATTTCCAAACCTTTCCCCACTAACAGGCTTGCTCTAGAAGGCTATGGCTGAAGATGACACTCCACCAGTTGCGACAGTTTCCTCTCCTTGCTGCCTAGTAGCATTTTACACTGAATTTTGCTAGTACCTACTAACTCAATACGTATGGTCTAAGTAGGTCGTTCTGAATTTAGTTACTGCCCTCCTTTAATGCAAACCCAACCTTGTTATGTGTCTGCAGCTAGGCTGAGCTGCACTCGCCAGGGGAGGATTGTCGTAGGACCTAAACCTTCCACCCAAGGTCGCCACCAATGTAAGGACAGTGAGGGTAATCTCACTGACCTTGCAGCAAGCTACAGCTGCTGTCACAAGGGCCCTAAAGCCAACACAAACAGCAAGTAGAAGAAAGGTGATCTTCACTGCAGAAACGTGAAAAGGAGATGCTAGACAGGATGCATCCAACCCAAGCCAGTGGTGGAGGACAGACAGTACACCAGATCTGCTCTGGCACTGTAGTAGTTTTGCCACTTGGCTGTCAGTCTCATTTTCTAACACAGGTTTTGATTTCCCAGCCAAATCTCCAGCAAGCAGATTGGCACTTGAAACTTGTTTGCTCTTTCTGTGTGGAATAATTAAATACCATTTATACACAGGCTTTTCCAGGCCCCGTCAGAAATCCAACAGGTTAATTTGTTTAACTTCCTGCTTTGCCTACAACATATAACCAGTTCACCCCAGCATAACTGGTGATTAAACCACCATTTGTGTAAACCCCAGGTGGGACTGAAAATCACACAGCAGGCAGCCTCGGAGTACCCATGTAGATGACAATCAGAGAGGTGACAGCCCTGGTGTTGCAGACTGATTTGAAGTGGAAAAGCAGACCAGCTTTTTGAGGAGCAGAAGTTTGCAGAAGTC
>NW_010206125.1:6614-14961 GCF_000695765.1 Mesitornis unicolor
CTTTCCAGCTTTCTTATGCCAGTGTGGCCTCCAAATTTTTTTGACTGCACACTCTTACCACTAAAAAATTTTTAAGCATTCACACCCAATAAGTGTATATTTATTTACTTATAAATAATATACATATACTACTGTCCAAATATACTATATACATTATGAAACATACACAAAAACAGAAATCAAAAAAGGATGAGGTAAAGATGAAATAAACACTATTTTTAAAATATATTTTTGTCTTGTTTATTAATGGTACAAAAAATATTTTCTTCCCACACCCCAATGGATTGCCTTGTACTCCCCTCCCTTCAGAGACCACTGTCACAGTGGTTGGCTACCAGACCAACACAGGGGGAAGATCCACACGGCAAGCTGTTGAAAGCTGGTAAGAAGGGGAAAGGGACGAAAATAGTAGTATGCAATGAACATCGTGCTCATGTACCACATGTCTCCGGGTATTCTAGGGATGAGAGTAACACAGCCACTGGATCAAGGGCATCATTAACAGCTCTTCTTTGCGCTCCTCATTCATGGATGTTATCGACACCTCTCGGTGCCAACCCAGACGGCTGCAAACTATTTTCCAAGAGTTGCAGCAGGAAGAAATTGTGCAGGCCCAGGGAGGATGAGCAGAGGGATTTTTCTGCTCCTGGTTTTACAGTGGGAGAATGCCCATTACTGCACATTTAAACAAGCACTGTGTAGAGTGACATGGGTCAGACGCCTGCTGTCTGGCAGAAAGACCCACAGGTGGTGCATTTGAGGTGCTGCAGGCAGAGCTACAGAGGTCACAGCATGCACTCAGCAGTGAGACATGAGATAAAGCAAAACAGAGAAACAGCTTGCTAGGATGAGGCCAGTCTAGTCCCGTATTTCAGTCAGAGATCAACCAGCAATAAAGGCTTAAGACAAGAACATAAAACATCATGCAAGTTTGAAGCAATCCTTTCCCTAGAATGCACTCTGGAAATCAGTTTAGGGGCTCAGGTGCATGCAGACCATGAAGTGTTTCCTTGAAATGTTAATTTAACCTGTCTAATCCCTTCCTACTGGTGCTCTTAGCCACCTCAGTACTGGGGCAATGTTGCTATTAACAGTGTAAACTGCAGGCAAAGTAGCACAGATAGCACTGACAGCTGGCACTGGTGTTGCTTACGGTGCAATCCTGCAGTTCGGTACCTAGTGATGGTGCAGTTTCAGCAGCAGATTTAGCACCCCCTCCTTCAGCCTGTGCAGAGGCTCCAGTTGCCTTGATCCGAGTGACAGCAAGGAAATTCTGCTCTTCAACACATCGTGCAGCAGAAGCATACAATTTTTTGAAGAGTCTCCAACTATTTCCAATAGTTTTTCATAGCGAACCGGTGTATTTTTATACAAAGATCTTTTAGTAAAGTAGCCCTCAGATTCAATTTTGTTCATTCATTCTGAAGCCCCCGAACACATAAAGTGCTTGATTTAGTTTGAGGTAATACTTTTGGCTTACAGCCATTTGGTGTTAAATAGAAAAAAAAAAATCCAAGTCATGGTCCTTTTGGGGGTTCTTGATTTGTTTGTTTGTTTTCTTTTACCAAGATGTTAAATTAATTTAAAACATTAATTAATGTTTTAAAGGTGACAAAGAAGTGCTATACTTGCTACTAGTGTGTGCTGGGCTGTTCTTGTTTCACATTGCAATGACTGTACTCAGAAGCTTGGTTGATAGGGGTGTAACAACATGCCTTGGAGATACTTCAACTCCTTTCTGTGGGCTTCAACTTCTTCAGCTGGTTTCTATGCCTGGTCTAAAACCAAGACTGCTGCTGCCAAGTCTGCTTTGGGTTAAAACGGGTCCACAACTGCTCATTTCCACAGAGTATAAAATTTCAGCTTGAAAAGCCAAACCTTTAGTTTCTAAACTTTAAGCCTTGCTTAAAGTTTAAGAAAAGCTTCAGGAAAGGTTTTATAATGCAATATTGTATCCAATTAAATGAGAAATTAATAAAGTAATTTTCTAGAATACTTCTTTAGGAAAATGAATTGGACTCCTCAGAAGTGAATCTGCAAGTGTAAACGCCTCTACATTGCAGAGTTACAGAGAAAACAGAAGGACTGTTCTCAAATATGCATTGGTTTCTTTCTGTTTTACTTTCAGCTTCCCTTTCTGTAACACCCTGGTGCACACATTACACAAGAACAATAACTAGATTTCCTTCCCAGCAAGACACCTCACTTAAAATAACTGGTACCTGATAACCAAAATAATATTAATATCTCCTCTGTCTATGGGCGATCGCATCTGGCACTGCGCAAAAGGACCTCAGCTTGCTTTGGGAGGCGGTCACAGACCCCCACACCCTGACCGCCTCATGGCAGAGCATGGCTGCTCCTGCTTTACCTTGCTGGGGGGAACTTGCTGTTGGCAGACTCCTTACACTGCAGTCCCCTACGTGCTGCCATCCCGAGCCTTGCTAGCACCAGTACAGGCAAGTCAAGGGTGCTGCTGTGATTGAGGGAGTCCGGAGCTGATCCAAGGTGCCCAACATACCAGCAGCAAGCATCCTCGACAGGGCAGAATAATTATTTGCTTGGCTTCTTGGCTATCCTAGAGGCTGCAGCTGGGTAGTTCAAAGCTAAGCCCCCAGCTGCAGTGAAGGCCCCCACATATATCCGGTCAGCTGCCCCAGCCCATGTGCGCTCCAGCCCCTGCCCCTCACAGAGCATGCAGCAGGAAAACAAGGGACAGGGGAGAGCCACTGACTTCCTCACCCCAGTGCTTGCACAGCAGAAAGTGGAAGAGGGACAGGCTGAGGGAAGGCAGTCAGGGTCTGCAGCAGTGAAGCGTTTTGTTGTATTTTGCTAGATGCAGCTTATCCCATACAGCCCAGCACCTGCTGCAAATAGGTGATGGCACTTCTACACAAGCTATTAAAGCCACACAGATAGAGATGTGCTCCCAAACCTTCATAACATTTCACACACCAATCTTTGCTCCATTGCTACATTTAGAAGAACATCATGTATGCATTAATGGCAGGATTGTGTTTTTAAGGGAAAGTTTTTACAAGCTGAAGAAATCACATGTTTTCTCCTCTGGTTCTCCACATTATTCCTGCAAGACCATCTAACAAACACATCTACTAAAGAAACAAACATATTTACAAGGAATCATCAAGAAAAGATCATGTCACATTTAAAAGATACAAGTTTTATCATGAATGCAAGATAAAAAGTTATCTAACAAATTCATCCTTCTGGAATTTTCTCATAAAACTGCTGTGTCATTTCCAATTAATGTCTGATTTTAATCTCCTTTGAAACCAGTGTTCCTTGGAAATAAAATAGGCATTGCTTTCTCTCAAGCTTTTGGGCAGGATTGGCATCACACTCGTTTCACATCGGTCACACACTTCACTGGGGGCACGTGTCCTGCCATTGTTCAGGGACAGCGGGGAGCATCAAGTAAACCTTTCCCATTCAAATATCTCCACACTTAAGTAACTTATATTTTAGCAAATGCAGACATTCTAGAACATGCTATGGCAACACTGAGGCTGTGACATAGAGGAATTGAAGCAGAAAATTCAGCGTGAAGGATTACACACTGGCTGCTCCTCCTGTTACAAAGAAAACCATGGGGTCATGACTAGACATACTGTCAGTCCCAACACCCAGGCTTCCCACTCGTGTCAGCTCATTTCACTACATAAGCGCTAGTTAGCAGCTCCGTAATGCTTTTTCACCTGGTTTCCTAGGATAATTTTTGATGTTATGGTTTACTCCCTCCTGTTATTCACATAGCCTGGGG
Source organism: Mesitornis unicolor (assembly GCF_000695765.1). Lineage (NCBI taxonomy): Eukaryota > Metazoa > Chordata > Aves > Mesitornithiformes > Mesitornithidae > Mesitornis > Mesitornis unicolor. Next base: position 10,396 of record NW_010206125.1, read on the forward strand.
GCAGGTGATGCCCTGAGGTAGCGGACTCCTAACAGCAAAGGAGGGCTAGAAATTTGTCTAGTGCAGACCTCACACTTCTCAGCTAGTTTGCTTGAGAGAAACATTAACAAGGCTTGTATCAACAAAAGTAAGGGCCAAAGTTATGGCACGACAGAGCATCCTCAAGCTGCTGGTTTCCCAAGGAGCTGGCTCCTCTATGGACAGCAGAGGGCAGAAAAGTGTTCCTGTGTCTCCTCCTGTGGTCTGGCACTGAGCTGCACTGCTGATTAGCTAGCTAGAAGTTTTACTGATCATGAAGGTGTTTTTAGGATACAGGCAAAGCTGTAACTACAGCCTCCACATCCTGTTCCAATCTACAGACAGATCTCTCTAATGTCTTGGGCAGAGGTCATGGAGATATTTATTTTAGGGGAGACATCCCACAACTCTCTACAAGAAATTGAAAAAAAAAAAGCTGTATATTCTTAACGACAAATGACCCACTTGTTTGCTTCACAATACTAAATTTCATGTGACTGACTAGTATGACAGATGCTGAGGTTGAGGTCACTGAGGCACAACTGGGTGAGGCCACCCAGTTTGTTTGGGTTTCAGTCAGAGGTGTGCACTGTTGTATTTCACACACACTCAACTTCTAAAAGATATTGTCCCTTTTTTCTTCTCCAACAGTTTTACAGCCAGCTTGGTTGTCTCCAATTTTTGCAACAAAAATTCACTTTCTAGCAGTGTGAAGATAAGTAATTTTTATGCTCAAATTACCACATTTGAATATGGACTTTTGTTGCTATTAATGCATTTTCACACTAAGTAGCAAAACTGGCAATACTGCATATGATTTTAAAAAAGACCCCTTTACTCTAAACCTGCATACCTGCTTTTTAATTAGTACTTGAAACCACTGGGACAGCTGAGCATCTGCCTCTAGTAGTTTGCTGTGGATAAAGCCCCGCAGCTCCCATCAGTGCTAATTCATGGTACCATGATTCAGCGCCAAAGATGCCGACTGTACCAAGAAGCACTGCTGAGAATGTATTTTCTCAGTGCAGTGCAGGTTGCTTAGTGACCTGTCACCAAAACAAATGCAATCACTTGTATATTTAAAGAGCAGTCTTTCCTGAAGGGTCCAGCATGTTGCAAGGACACCTGTTACTTGCATGTTTGAAATGTCTGTCCTGAAATGACAGACTCAATGTTGTACTCGCATTTGTTAACACTTTTTATAAGGAAGTCATGCAACATGTGCAATCCTGTCTGACTCATCTCACACCCACATTGCTTAAATCGCACTTCAACGTGTGTGTTGTCAGACTGACCACAGAAGCCAGATCCCATAAACCACAATCCTTTCCCAGGCACGTTGTGGGCTATACATTTGTTTCCTGCTTGCCTATCCTTGGTGAAAACTGAAAGTAACCAGCACACTTCCTATCAAAACACACCACACAGTCGTATGTGAACCAGGACATGGGCAGTATCTGAGTTTGGACACAAGTTGTCCTATGGCAGCAGATCACCCTATGCACCCACACCAGGGCTGAGCACCAAAGTCCCCCTAAAATGCTGGAAGGGCTCTGCCCCCAAAAGGTCACACCTCTTATTTCATGGCTGGGGGTTAAACAAGACACTCAAGGGTTGTGCTGTCAGGTTGGAAGTGCGTGGCACCCAGTGCAAGCTCTGGTAGAAGAGTCTAGGTATACCAGCTTGTTTCTCCTTACACTCAACTCCAAAATTAGCTGAAGTCTAGTACTTACTAACTGAGTAATAGATTTATGTAATAAGGCTTTAAGTATCTTTAACAACAGAGTGAATGACACCAAAAGACTGGCAACTTAAGAGTCACTGATATGCATGCTCACATCTCATCCTTCTCACCTCAGCCTGTCACCCACAAAAGCCAAAAAAATGCCAATCCTAACAAAATAGATTGTATTTGTGAAGGCAGACACTTTGTTTAGAAAATTCCAAACCCAAAGGTTTCACAAGGGAACTTTACTTCAGCCCTCCTGTTTGCACACTTGATGCTGGCACAGCTGACGACTGCCTTTGTCACAGGACCAGGGCTACAAAAACAATTAATTGCTGCTACAGCTATTGAAAGGAAGGCATCAGGAGGGCAGAAAGGAGGCCCGTCCCTGGGAGAGGGGAGCCTGGGGATGCCATGGAGTTACCAGTTCCCCCACAAAACACCAGCCATCGCTTCTCCTCGTTGTAGAAAAAAAAAAACAGCCTTTTTTGCCCATCTCATTTCAGAGCAGCGCGTGGGGTGGTATACCTGCAGGATGTACAGGACGTGAAGGACCAGCCTATGAGCAACATGCAGCTGGTGCCAGCAGGGCTGGAAGAAGCTGGAGTGCCAGCACCCCTACCAGCACCCCCTGTTCCACATGCACACCCCATCCCCTGTAACTAGTGCACGTAATTCCAGTCTCCCTGTTTAACACTCCCGGCTTTGAACAAAGCTCTTATTAATCACAATTTCCTTTTATTCCCTTCGTTCAGAGCATGGCCTTTAACAGACACTTCTAAGTCTGGCACCTCCTGATCGTGTCTGTGGAGTTCCCACCATGAATGCTTCACACACACAGGAGAACTGAGTCCTGTCAGCATACCCATCATACCTGACTGTATCCTTCTTTTCAGTTTAGAGCTTGAGAAACATTCCTAAAGCTGTCTTGAACAAGCTATGCCTCCTTTCCTTTTAAGATTTTAATGTCCTATTAGAAACATGAAAGAGCTGATTTTTTAAGAATACGGAAACAGTCAGCTTTTTTGTATTTCTTTATATGTTTAAAGCAAACCTTTCCAATTTACTTCAGCTATGTCTATGAAGATACAGAATTTCTGACATTTCTGACCCCTTCAGCTCCTGCAGCAGCAAACAACTTCCTTCAGTACACAGTCCTGAGTCACACCCAGAATCACATCCTGTCCAAGGAATGAGGAAGGGTTTTGTGAATAAAATAAGTTAACAGTGTAATTATCAGCAGCTTGATCAGCCATGTGCATGTGGGAATGCAAAATGAGACTGCTGGCAATCCTTACTGAATTTCTAATTGTTTGATTTTGTCATTGTATTTTCCCTTTAACTTTGCTCTTCTGCATAATTATATCCACACGTGTCTATCCACATGTAGAAGCTGTTCAGAGAAACTAGATGGTGCTGGAAGAAGTATAGGATCAGAGAGGTGAGAGCAATGGGAACTTGGAGCACATCTGGTGGCTGAAGAATATTCAGAGACAGGAAAGCATAAAGGAGAAGTAAGACAACTAGGAACAATCAGAAAACGCTGAGGAAGGAAACCTGACATTTGCTGATCTATTAAATTAATATTAGGGGAAGAAAACCACAAATCCAATGGACAAACACATCTCAAACAATCCATGCAACTTACAGATGATGATGTGTTCATGAAGCATACTCTCTGGAGGCTGGTGCCTTGAGCTAGCGAGGACAAAAAGCATCAATACCCCATTCCTTGGTCTGAGTCTGGTAAAATATGCACATAGTTCTACACTGAAGAACATAAACAAAAGATCTTTCTCTGCAAATATTCAGCAGAAAGGCTAGATGTTTCTGTAAGAAACATTTACCATCAAGATTTTCAAGACCCAACTGGATAAAGCCCTGAGGCAACCTGGCCTGGCTTCAAAGCTGGTCACACTTGCAGCTGGAGATCGGATGAGCTGCCATCCAACCTAGATTACCCTGTGAAAGACTAATGGATGGCACCAACAGCTAGAAACATGCAGTGCATCATGCGTATTTAGCATTTGGCTGGGAGTCACACATAAAGTACATTCCCAGTCTCCTTGACGTCAGTGGAGCTACTCATATGAAGATGATGAGCAGAAGCATGTTCTTAAATATCAGCCTGGTTTGGTGGGCTGTGGTACTATAAAACACAAAGTTTCAAAAGCACTCTGATCTCTAAGTTTTGAACGGCATAACAAGAACGAAAGTTGGGTGAAAAGCATGAGACCATCAAAACCAGGAATTTGCCAAGGTGTGTTGCAAGTACATTTTTGAAAGGTTTTTATGTGTTTGAAAACACAGCTACAGTTGGCTCAACCAGAAGTTCCCTGTTCTCTGTGAAAACATAGACTTTATGTTATTAAATGGCTTAACATGCATGGCAAATTTCCCTTTGCACAGCAGTGTACAGAGTATATTCCTATCTCTGAAAAATTCAATCCTATTTTAGCATATTGTGGATTGGTAAGAAGTGAGCACACCAATAATTCTGAAGCTTGTAGCTGAAAAATTGCCCCAGGAGCAAGAGAGGCGCGAGGTAACCACACAGCCTCACCCCTGTGCGCTTTCCAAGAACACCCATTGCGGCTGAGGACCAGGAAGCAGCCCTCTTCCGAAACATTTCCCCCATTTCCCATGTTCACAGTGATGCTATTACTGGCAGTCCCCATTTTGCATGCCTCTGCCTCCTCATACACAAGGTGCAAGAGTACAATGAGAAAAAAAGCAATTCAGGTGCTTCCACTTCTCTTGACTTGAGGAATTTCTTAATTTTCCAGGGGACTTCACAGAATCACAGAACGTTAGGGTTTGGA
>NW_010206126.1:0-17655 GCF_000695765.1 Mesitornis unicolor
CTGCGCTCTGCTCTCGCCCCAGGGCACTCGCTGCCGGCCCTCGCTGTGCGTGAATTTGGGGTTCATTTATTTTTACTTTTTCGTGCCGTTTTTTCACCCTGACGTGGCGGTCCCCTCCTGATGGTGGGCAAACCTGCAGGTCGGCACTGAAACTGCTGCCTTCAGAGCCCTCTCGGCCTACCGCGCCGCTCGACGGGCGCCCGTTCGGGAAGGAGCAATCCCCGCTGCTTGCACGGAGTTGCGTGTTTTTAACGTTGCTGCACCGTAGTGCCGTGAGCGCGGCTGGTGCCGTGCTAAGGCAGGAGAAGGTCCTTGCACCAAGCTTGTGAAATAATCTATTTAATCTCTTTCAACTCGTCAAAGCACCATGCAAAATCATTTTTAAGCGTTTTAAAGCCTGATCTCTCCTGTCCTTCAGCTTTTTTTGACTAGAACTTTTAATAGAATAGGACATCAAGAAGCTACTCTAGAAGAACTGCCTGCAGTAACAGAAAGATTTTGTTTTCTGATGAGGTGTTATTTTCGGTGCTTGTTCATTAAGAAAAAAATTGTGTGACTTTCATGCAAGTTAAATTTTCTGTTAAAACAAGTCCACGGTTGAGCAGCTCCAGTTAAGTATAAAATCTCAAAGGGCTTGTTTTGAACCACCAAAGAATTACATTTGACATTACATGCAGAGCGATAGCAGGTTTTCTAAGGGACGTGATTCCTGTTTGCAGTGATACAGAAACTTCAACCTTATAGACTTTAAAAGAAAATGCTTTTGTCGTACAGTTTCCTCAGGATTCTGCTTTGGTTGGTGTAAATCTGATATTCCTCAGAGAATATATACCACATATTTCTGTTGTAGCTTCAAGGTGATCATACCTGAAGAATTAGATTTGCTTGGCCTTAACTAGTAACTTTTCAAGAGAAGTAGTATTTGCGTTGCATGTTTTAGGGTTTTTTTGGTGTATTTGCCATCCAGCTTTAGAATGGCAGAGTACAACATAACCGTGTCTTCATGGCTTGTTTCTTTGTATTTTGTGCATTAACGTCTTGAGCTTTCAAACTGCCTGTGTGTCAGAAGCTGTTAATCTGAATCACTGCAGAAAATGAAACTCGGGAATATGGAGTTAGATAATATGTGATTGTTTTGGTAACAGATTGCAGCTTCAATGAGATGTAAAAATAAACATTTTAAACAGTTTTGAGAAATGTGTATCAAAGTGATTGCATAATTTACATAAACATTATTGTAATGAAATAATATTTCTTTTCTGGTATCCTATCTGAGGAAGAGTTATTTTGCCTTATGATAATGGCTCAAATAAAGCAAATGCTGAAGCAAGTGTATAAGTTCCTTAAGCTAGAAAGCCACGTGGGCTTCACTCTGTCTTCACGCCTGTGTAGCATTTGATATTTAAACATCTAAATAACTTCTGTCATGAGGTGCAGCCCATCTTCTCTGAGGGGATGGGTGCAGCGCTAATAAAGTGATGAATATTCCCTGGTAGTGGGTGTCAGAATTAGGCTGTACATTTGTTTTTATCTCTGGAGTATCTCAAATTACGTACTGCTTCAGCTTCACAAACTGCTGCTGGCTCGTGTGTTACTGCCCTGTAATTGGCAGCAGTTGGAGCAGTGAGCAGGTCCAAGCAGCTGGTGACTGCCGCTGCCGTTCCCATTCACAGCTGGGCTTGTGGTGTGCAGGCTGGTCTGCCTGCCTGCCCGCAGCTGAGGTGGTGGTCTCTTCCTGGACACCGTCTTTTATGGGCATTCCTTAAGACATCGTGTGTGTGTGTATTCTTGTGGACTTGTATGTTGGCCTTAATAAAATATATGGGTTTTGTTTTAAAATAAAGCTAAAAAGACAACAGTTCTGAACTGGGTTGCTTCTCTTGCAGCGTAATTTGGCTTCATTTTGAGTGGGGGATGTTGATCTTTCCTTGCTGTTGCATGTAAGTCTTGGCCCTAAGAGTTTTGGGTTAAAATATGCTCAGCATAGGTGGAGTCTTTGAGAAGCACTGTTATTAAATTCTGAGGAGTCTTTCATTGGCATGTGTGAAGCCATTTGTTTTCCAAAGCGTAGAGCTCAGCTGAATTTGGATGAGTTTCCACACACAAAGCGAACAGCACATTCCTAATAGTCAGGGCAGTTCTTCCAGTTTTGAGCGTTGTGATGGACAGAACACAGAGACAAGGGAGGTGTAACTTGTCTCAGTGCTCTTGTAGTCCAGTTCCTTCATTATTCTTTTGCTGTTTGCATTTTGACTTGTAGCCTCTTCCTTCATCATTCCCATGATTTCTGCTTCTCACGCTATCTTCTGCAACTCCTGCTGCCTCCGATTTGTGTGTGTATGTACTGTAACATCCCAGGCCAACCTTTCGTTTGCCACTGGTTTTTCCTGGTATTGTCGTAGCTCTTGCACATTTCTGCAGTTCAGCAGATGCTTTCTGCTCTTTTTGTGTTAATAGGGGGGCAGTTTGGTTTTTTCATCTCTTCTGTGCTGCAAGAAAATCGGTGCACCTGGTAAAGAGAGTATGAATTGGGTAGCCTGTTCCTGTGCCTTGTGCCACAGAAGATCCCGAAGATTGCAGGAAGGTTTCTGCTCAGTTTATGGATCCCTAAGATGGATCATGATCCTAACAGATGGATCCTCTTCTGGAATGTGAGAATTCAGCTCTGAAATATGGGCTCCTGTAAATAGAGGTGTGCACAGGTATTGTTGTTCTGAGGACTCTGAGGCAGGTGCCAGGGGGAAGCCTTAAGACCCATCCATGGCACAGTGGGGTTCTGCCTGTACCTTCAGTCTGTGACTTGTTCTGCTCTCAGTTGTATTTACTTAAGGGAATATGGTTTTGGTTCTCTTACTTTGTGCTCTGCACACCAGAAATAGATGAGTTGATCAGTTACTGAAAAATGGGAGTAAACTAGTGAATGCTTCCAGCGACTGCTGGGCTACACTGCTTTTTTAATTGTATAATGGGGTTGTACTTTGTTCCATCAAGGTAACACTTGTTAAATAAAATTCTCAGTTTTGAAGGGAATTTACGGTTCCGGCAAGTTTTGTGACATTCAGAGTTCACATCAGAGTTATACTTGCAACTACGCCGTTCTTCTCTTGGTCTGTATTTATTGTGTACTGGATGTTTACCTCCGATACGCTTCCCGAGGGGAAAATTGTGTTATCTGCTTAATGCTCTTGGACTTCATTTCTGATGACTGACTTCTCTAGAAATGCAAGATGGGTCTGTATTTGCGAGTTAGTTGGTGTTGCCCGTATCTTAAGTTTATTATTACTGAGCTAACATGGTATTACACAGTTTCTTAGAATATATTTAGATGTACTGCTTTTCAATTCACGTTTGTAATTTTTCTTTTTTTTCTTGTGATTCAGAGTAAAGATTGGCTATTCAGTAGGCTGTCCATTTAGTTCCCGAATACAAGCACAGACTAAAACACTGCTGTTAACTGTCATGGTTAATGCTGGTACATCTGTAATGTACTTATCAGATTACTGATTAACTCATAACCACACAAAACAGCCCACTCAAAATTCCCTGTTTTGTTGGCAGTCGCAGCGAATTTGCAGGATTTGAAGGGGCACAGCCAGGATTAATTGCTCTGGTGATGTAAATGAGACACTTCTCTGGTTTCTTGACAATTAACAGAGTTGGAAGTTTGTTTGTCACGGAAGTTAAACACTGGTGGAAATAGATGGCCTCAATTTCTTTCAGGCTTTTTTCTGATCTCAGGCCCAGCATTCAGTTTCTGAGCATGAACATTATAATTATTTATCCTTACTTTTTTGACTATTAAAAATAATTTATTATGAGTAAAAAGATCAACTGCAATAAAGAAGTTGTGGGTTTGTGGGTTGTTTGGTTTGGTTTTTTTTTCAGAAAAGATATGCCTGAGCATTGATAATGCAAGTTTGGGCAGGAGAGAGAAAATGCGTCTGAACTTTGAGCAAGGCATACAGTCTGAGTTGAGAGAACCTTGCTGGCTTGTTTGCCGAGTTCCATTGTTTTCCTGCAAGCCATTCAGTGCTTGCACACAAGTATTGCAGGTGATGCATAGGTGATTCAGTCGAATTTGATGTTTTGGCACAGATTATATGGTCCTTTCTCTTGCTAAGCTGATACGGCGGTGTACTAAGAATAACTCGATGCATTGATCATTGACCAGGTGCATTCATGTCCTTCTTTGTACTTTAATAAAGCCTTCAGAATCCTGGTCTCTGTACCTCTGCAAACACTGCTGTATGGATCTCAGTTGCTTGTTACCTTCTCTGCAGGATTTTGGAATCCTATCTCTTGGAAGACTCCCAAATCTCTTTCAGATCTCTGGCTCAGGAAGCTGTGCTGGTCACTGGGGTAGTCACTTCGAAGCAGTGCTGTTGTAGTAGTGCTGCCCAAGGCAAATGTGATCACTGAACTAAGTAAGCATTTGCTGCTGAGGTGCTTGTCCCAGAGCTGCAGCATGAGTTCAGTTAGCTTTGTCAGCACTGCTGGCAGTTCATACGCTGATGGAACTACTCTGACCTTCACTGATTAACCAGTAATTTCTTCTCTAATGTGTTCAAAGAACATGTGAATTCAGCAGTCATCTTTGGGATCAACTTGAGTCTTCTCCATACGTGTAGGACTTCGTGGTTGGGTGGCTTTCTGATCTGTCTGTGTTTTTTTTAATGCCATACATTTGAAAATCATGGTATCCTTCACGCTCCCACAGTGTGAAATTGCACACAATTGCATAATCTTGTAAATTTAGAGTAAGGATTTGTAAACATTCTTTGTTTGCACTGGTTAATCCAATTTTATTTATTTATTTTTTTAATAAAATGCAAGCGTTGCTCTCTGACAATACTTTTAACATTCATGATTTGTAGATGGGATTCACAAGTAACAAGTGATAGAACAAGAGGAAAGGGCCTCAAGTTGTGCCAGGGGAGATTTAGATTGGATATTAGGAAAAAGTTCTTCACTGAAAGGTTTATCAGGTATTGGAACAGGCTGCCCAGGGCGGTGGTTGAGTCACCATCCCTGGAGGTATTTAAAAGACGGGTAGATGAGGTGGTTAGAGACATGGTTTAGTAGTGGACAGGTTATGGTTAGACTCAATGACCATAAAGGTCTTTTCCAGCCACATGATTGTATGACTTTATGTAAACTGAATGTATGGTGATGACTTTGGGGGAAAAAGACAGCTGGAACATGAAGGAAAAGTGTGAGGCTTGGTGTGGTTCTCACTGTTCACTCTGAAGTCAGAAGACTTGTGCTTCATTGTGGCAGTGGTAAGTTTGGCCTTGTTATTTCTGAAGAGATACCGAACTCCGTGGCAGCGAGTTAGTCTTGAACTGCATTGTAACCAGGATGTATCCTTGGTAGAAAAGAAAGGTTGAAATACTGCAAAAAGAGCAAAAAGGGAGCCTTGGGTTTGACTGCAAACCTCTGCTTTGGGCAGCATGATTCTCTGCTGGTTAGCAGTGCTGCCACTCGGAGCATGCTCGTCGTGCTCATGCAGCTGACAGGGCTGTTGGTCTTGGTTAGGTTCTAACCCAGGGCCAGGGTTAGTGCCCATGGTTCATAAGTGGCAACGCTTCTTTGCTACCTAGAAAATATTTGTGTAACTTGTTATTAAATTGCCTATCTTGGCCCTCTATCTGAGTCCAACTATTGTTACCAGTTTCTTTAGCAGAGGTTTTTGTTCTGTATTTCAGCCTTGTTTCCATTTTATGCAGTGGATGATTAATGTGGTGGAAATTGCTGTTTAATTATGTTTTGCTTGTCTTTACAAGAAACGGGAGAAAACACGGGAAAAGAAGTTAAGATCATAGGAGAAAGGATGTAGAAATGTAGAAATGCCTAACATCAAGTAGTTTGTTTTCTTTATTCACTAAAAGTCCATCTGACCGGTTATAGCGTGAAATCAATGTTCCAGTGCAGTGGTAAAATACTGAAAAAAGTAAGGGCTGTTGATGGAAAAAAAATCCATGTCTCATCTGTTGAAGCATTTGATCAAAGCTTTCACAGGATCTAGATTTCGTGTCTGACTGCTACAGATTTCTAGTGTGACTCTGGGAAAGGTTATCATACAGGTAGATGTGGGAGCAGATTTTGGACAGCCTTTGTTCTGCTGTTTTTATTTCTGAGCTCACAGCTGTCAAATTACTTTACGTAGGTAAATTACCATTCTGGTTAATCAGACTAGTTTGGGGAAATTACTGATATTTGCCACCATATCAGTTGTTAAAGACCCTGATGCAGTCAGTATCTAATTCAGAAAAACCTGAATTATGTTACTGTGCTGACATACTCAAACAGATTTTGGGATCCAGCTTTGTTAAACATAGGAATGTAGTTTCCTAAAATTTCTTAATGAGAATTTCGGTATTGTGGGATTACCATTTCATGTCATTTGCCATTTTACTTTTCTGGATTCTTTTTTGTTTGTTGTTTTTATAAGTTTTATAAAATTGCAATGGTTTTGTACGTTATTGAGACGTGTATTAAAAATAAAAGTGATGCTGCTTTTAAAATTAAATAAATGGACATTATTTCAAACTTCAGTGCTGTCTGTGCAAGGAAAGTGAAAAATCACAAGGTCGATGAATGCCTGGAGTAGCTTTTTTCTTGTAGTCTTTCCCCAGTTCTTTCTTCCTGCACATTCTATTCATTTTATAACCATAAGTTTTCTTCCATGGATTGTGTTACAAACTTTATTCCATTTCCTGTTAATCATCCTTGAAGTGTCATCATCTTTTTCTCCAAGGAGTTTCTGCTCCTGTCACTGCAGGTTTTTCCTTTTTTTCGAGCAATACAGTGGCATAGTAATTCTTTAAATGGCAAATTGCTGCTGTTTTCCAGCTGTTACTTGCCACACTCTCCACTACGTGGGGTTCCCTCATGGTGTCCTCTGAGCTGCTGGAGTTCCCGAATGCCCCAAACCCACTTTCCGTTCATAGAAGCACGTCCTCTGCCAGCCCTTGCTTTGCTTTTCCGCTGCCTAAATCCCACCTGCTGTTTCCTAGTTGTTTGACTCCTAGTTGTTTGACTCCTAGTTGTTTGACTCCTAGTTGTTTGACTCCTAGTTGACTCCTAATTGTCAGTAGAGACTCCTGTTTCCAGTTGCTAGATTGAGTTAACATAAAAACTGCTCTTTTAACTTTGCATCTTTTCTCCAGAACAAATTACAGCACCTATAAATTTCTGTTTGAGTATTAGTGGAGGGGAAAATGCAGGAGGTGCTCTCTAGATAGGCAATGTGATGAAGTCTTCATGCGAAATGGTTTATTTTTAACAAGCCTCCCCACCCCCAGCATCCCTCTGGTTTCCAAGTGTTGAGAATTAAAAGCATTCTTGAGTTCACAGTTTTTTTCTGTTCAGAGAATTGGGGGCAGGGGAAAGTGCTAGATTATTTTTTTTTTAAATACAAAATTGCACCTATGCGCCCTGCTGGATGGCATATTTTATCTGTCAGCGTTATACTGGGGGTTTACATTGTCGGTGCAGCTTTTGTCGAAAAGCATTCCAAAGTCAGCGACGTGCATCACTCACTCACTGCTTTTGCTCTGGAACTAACAGGGCAAGACTTGTTTCAGCATCACTTCTTGCAGCTGGCTGCTGTTCCTTCTATCAGACGCTGGTTTCAGTTCAGAGATTTTTCAATCTAATCATTTTCTGTCTCAGGCTGGTTTCTTGTGAGAAGTATTTTAACCATCTTAAAGGTAAGATTTTCTCTGCATGAATACCAGGAGTATTTTGGTGACTAATTATTTCAGATTGCTGTACTTGTGAAAGCCTTCCCAAACATCATCATTAACGCACCTTTGAAAATTCCAACCGGTGTCTGAGCTGTGAAGATTCGCAAGAGTTCCAAAAGTCAAGTCTCAAGTTTTTACTTCAGTGAGTACCTCATGACTAAGCCTCTATTTGTGTCTTTTCTTTGGGGCAGCTCTTGAGATTAAAGCAGAATACAAATGCATCAATCTTGTTGAGCAGCCATGCGGGTCTCACCCTAGGGTTCCTGTATTTTTCTAAAAATGGATGCTTTCAGCTGCTTTTTGACTAATGAGGTGCAATATTCAAAGTGGCTAAGGGAAACCTTTATTTCCCAGGTTCTTGCTGACAAAATTCCTGGTAGATGGGTGATTTAAAGAAAAAGCTTAGTGATGCAAATACACAGAACTAAAGGCAATGAAATAGAGGTGAGATTTGTATTGGAAGAAGGATGAAGACAAATTTGCTGGAAGCTGAAGAGAAAGCAGCGTATAAACCAGTCAGCAGAACAGGGGGTGAAGAGAGTGACTAAAGCTGAGGTAAGGGGAGAGACTTGAGTTTGATGAAAACAAACTGGTTTCAAAATTTAAGGCAAATGAATAAAAATATGATAGGAGACTAGATTTACAGGGTGGATGATGCACCAGCAACGTAGTGATACTGTTTGAAATGTATGCAGTATGAAAATGATCAGATATCATCAAACAGTTTAAGCTGGAAGGGACCTCTAGTGGTTCTCTAGTCCAGCCCCAGTCAAGGCAGGACTGCGTTGTCCAGGGCTGTGTCAAGTCGAGTCTTGAACACCTGTGAGGATGGAGAGTCCATAGCCCTTCTTGGCAATCTTCCTGCATTTGACCACTCTTAGGGACATAAAGAAGTAACACTACCTACAAAAAGAAGTAACACTGTAGCAGCAGTATCTCTGTGGTAGCCTGACCCATTTCTCTACAACATAGGCCAGCTTTACATCTTCAGGTCTTTCCCTGTCCTCTTCCTCAGCTTGTAGCCCTGTCTGGTTAGCCTGTCTTCTCCACTGGGGAGGAGGAAGAGAGGCTGAAAGTGAGCAGCACATCCACTTTTTGGCTGAGGGTGCTCTTCCCTGTACAGCAAAGTAACAGAGCAAAACTGCTGCATGACCAAAGAGTGAGTGAAGGCTGGGGTGCTGGAGTGCTGTTTGGGAGGGTCCAAGTGCTACATTCTCCATTACTGCGGGTGTACTTCTAAGGTGGGTCTGAACATGAAGCATCTTGAGACAAAGAGTCAGGAAGGTGATAGGCAGTGGTGTGATGGACATGCAGAGGAGACCAGCAGCAAGAGGAGACTTCAGGATTAGTTGTAGAAGGAGTTGGTGTAGACATTGGAGTATTTTAGATTATTTTGACGAGAAGGATGGGGTTGTATTTGGGAAGAGAGACATGCTGGAAATTTGGTACCATGGTAAGATTGGCTGAAGAAGGAAACTGCTATTTCAAAGAGAAGAGATGGAGCTGGGGGTAGGAAGCTGGTGGAAACACAGAGGCTTGTGAAGAGGATATATTGGAAGAGATAATTTTAGAGGAGTTGGAATTGGGAGAAAATGGCAACACAGCCTGTGAAAATTACAGCGCGTGATTGTGCAGATCATATAGAGTAGAGGAAAGTAGTGAACTTTGTTGTGTGGTGTTCAGCTCACTCTGATTTTTTTTCAGTGTGTGGTAACTATTTAACCAGCTACACTACAATAACAAACACTGTAAAATAATTTAAACAAATACTTTTGCTGCTTTGGCCCTTGAATTTACCTTGCATTAGTTTTCTTTTTCTTCCAAAAGAGCCACTGACCCTTTAACCAATTGGTTCTGCTCTGACTCTTTCAGGACTTCACAGTTGCCTGCATTGAGTGGCTTCCTCTCTCCTTCCCCAAAGTTGAGAGAAGAGCCGTAAGCTCTGGAGGAAGGGCATTATTCTTTTTAAAGGCAGATAGTATATTAAAGATGCTGCAGGCTTCTTAAAAGCTACTTGGACGAAGAAAGGGAATACTGTGAACTAGCCCTGAGCTGAAAGGCCTCTGAGATGCAGTCCCTGATGGAACTGTTTCAGAATACGGTTCTAGCCAAAACCGGTGGTTGTGGAGCCTTTCTTCTCCAGTGTGTGAAACAGTCCAGCAGCTTTGCAGCCTACTTCCTTGAGGTGTCCTGCAAACTGAGTGAATGGAAAGCACTGACGATACAGAACACTGTTCGCAGTTAAGGAGACAAACAACCTCTGCACCAGAAGTTGCATTTAATACCATAATTACTTAATTTAACTTACTACAAGCTGGCATCACCTCCAGAGAAGCAGTCCTTGCAAACTGGTCTGTAATAATGCTTTTCTTGTTGCTAGTTATTTTTTTAATGGCATTGTTTTTCTGACATGGTTTGCTGCACAGTACATGAAACTGAGGGTAGGGCCACTTCAGTGCTTGCTTAAGCTGATCCTGTAGCTACAGCATGTTGTCCCAGTTTTGGCTTATGAGCCAAGTGCATTCTAAGTAAGCATTTTGTCTCTATTTTGAGACTAGGGGGATAAATGAGTAATAGGGAACAAAGCCACTAATGTGGAGATGGCAGAGGAAGGAGTTGAACCCAGGATCTCTTATGTCCTTGTACAATTCCTTGTCCCTTAGATTACAGCATCCAAAAGATTTAACAGTCATTTTCTTCAGAAACATCGAGTATAAATTGAATTTAGTCTGGATGGCTTCTCTGCACTTGCTCTTTTTCTGTTGTATTACATCTCTTGTAGGGACCTCGTTTTCTATCAAATATTATTTTCTCGCACAGGATGCTGGGAACAGAATTTCCCATCTTCCATCTTCTTTTTGATGATCAGAGCTGTTCAAGGTTCAAATTCTCTATTACAAGCCTAGATTTTAATCTCCTTAATGTTCCAGATAGATATTATGTAGGATTTTAATCTTGGAAGGCATGTTTCTTACTGATTTGTGAACTGATCATTAATAGTATTGGGTTTTTTTCTTACATGATTTTTAACATAGCACATGAAAAAGCTTGCTTTTTACAGGAGGGTTGAAACCTTGCTAAAGCTACCCCTTCCACTCTCTTTATTAAACTCTATCTATTCCATTAATGGGGCTTTTTACAGCTAACCAAACTGTCAGTCATGTTCTCATCCATGCCAACGTGAGTTAGACTCCAGGTCCAATTTCAGGAGGTGATGTGAGTCCTTGGCGTAGCACCCCATGAAAGTTAGCGGGGTTTGGACTGTGGGGATGCGTTTGCTTTGTGCACAGCACTTGGTTAAAGCACTTGAGGCAGCCAAGGCTGCAGCAGTTGCGTGTGGGTTGGCTTTTTCCTTGCCAAGACTAAGAGACTTGTGTAGCTGCCTGCCTCTCTCTAGGAAATAGAGTCTGGTTCAAAGTCACTTGGATGTATTCGGAAAGTATTACTTGGGTATAATTTTCAACTTCTAAATGAGTGTACCAAACCTAGTAAATATTGCAGGCATGCTGGGGTACCTGAATGGTCTCATTTTGTTTTCGTTATTCTTTAGTTTTGATGTAAGCGTGAGTTTCTGAGTGGTCTTCACTGTTGATGAGTTCATTCAAGGGCTGATTTCTAGACTGTAGAGGTAAAAATAGCTTGGTTATTTAGAAACGTAATCATAAGGAAATTACAGAACATAGATTATTCTTCTCAGCCTTGAATTCTAACACAGCAGGTCATAGAACCGTACTAAGGTTAAAAGCTTTGATTGTTTACCTGTAACCTTTTTGTGAGATTATCCAACTGCTGCGTATTGTAAGAAAAAATCACGAGATTGGAGTGAGGGAAAGTTGCTTTAATGCTGTGTAGCCTAGATTGCAGTTCCGTGTGATATTTTTTCCCTGTTATTTACATTAAGTGTGTGTTACATTAACTAAAGCGCTTGCAGAACTCAGAGACTTTTGTTGGTTTTGTTTGTTTTGGTTTTGAGGGTTTCTTTTCCTGTGGTGAAAGCCAACATCTGAGTTAGTAGAATGCAATGTTATATATTTCCTTTATAGCTTCTTAATCTACTATTGAAAATTAGTAATAGCCTTTCAGACTCAGTAGACTTCTTAATCTCCAATATTGAAAGTGCCTGAGTGAAAAATTACTGTCCAAAGGACTGGCTCTATCTGGTCCTGTGCGATACACGCAGCGTTGTGACTGTCGCTCACTAATCGCTATCCCGTTGTCTTGTTTAAACATTTTATCATGAGATACTTTATTATTTTCAATGAAAGATTTATTTTTTTTTAATCAAATAGAAGCCTTCTCAGAAAGTTTGGGGAAATAATTGGATCATTCAGTCAGACTTAATAATGAGGTATTTCCCAATGTGTGATAGATCCTGAACTTCTTACTGGCACTGGAGAGATGGTTAATTTATATAGTTAAAGCCCTGCTGTTGTCAGGGGTGACCGTGAGTGAATTGTCAGCTTTATTTTAATTCTGGGGACAAAAAGATAGCATTAATTACACCGTCATTACCAGCGTTGTTCTCTATACAGTAGTTGAATAATTCATGTTTAACTGAAATATTAATGGGGTTGATGCACTTCAGTTTAGTAACTGCTACCAGAAGTTCTTCACACCTTAGTTAATTGAGGTAATATTTACCTATTTCAAATACCTTTTTTTCCTCTGAAGTATTTTCCAGGTAAGTCAGTCATCCATTGCATCTTCTTTATGCAGAAGGTAACATGAAGTATTTGCAGCAGCAGTATAAAAATCTAATTAAACTTGCATTGTCTTTAACTGCTTCTGGTTCTGAATTTAATTTTTCTGTTTATATTTTGTGAATACTTTCTTTCTAGGTAGACAATGTTATTAGCTCAGATAAACCGAGACTCTCAGGGCATGACTGAATTTTCTGGAGGAGGAATGGAGGCCCAGCATGTGACTCTTTGTCTAACAGAAGCTGTAGCTGTGCAAGGTGAACCTTCAGGTTAAAATATCTCTACGTTATTATGTCTAAAACTCTAAAACTCATGTCGTGTATTTCAAATGAGAAATCTATCAGAAATCGTTCTTATTTAGCTGAGATTAAGTTCGCTAATATAATTCTGAAAGAAAATTATCTCTTAAGGTAATAGGAGTGGAAGTGTGCCAGACTAGGAAATACAAAACCTGACTTCATTCTCACTGCTTTATTGTCTTATCCTTTGTAACGTCAGTTTATATCTACGTATGGATTAAACAAGTAGAGTTTTAAAACAGAATTGTGATCTAGGATTGGCTTAAACTTGATGTTTTCTGACAGCTTTATGATTTTATGTGATTTAAAGACTTTTTCCTAAATCTGTGTTTTACTCTAAATATACTTGTGTATATTAATGGGGGGTAGTAGCGTACAAAACAAAATAATCACTGCAAGTATATATCTCGTTATTTCACTGTGGACACTCATGACTTAATATTTCTTCTAAAACCTTAGCTTTGTAGTTATTTATTCAGTGAAATTGTAACTTTTTTAGTTAAGGAAAATAACATTCTAGCTGTCAGGTTTACAGAGCAAAATCTTGAACATATGATCCCAGTGTATGTTCAAGATTCAAAAACCAGAAAGCAAGTAAGAACTATTTTCTGTTACTATTTCTGGAATCATTATGCTTTAAGGGGTTGTAGTAATTTATGGAGGTGATTAAGTTGTGATTTTTAGGGTTTGATGCTGGTAATAGTGAATATGAACTTTTTTTTTCCTTGCTAGATGGTGACAACTTAGAAAACATGGAAGGTGTAAGTTTGCAAGCAGTTACCCTTGCTGATGGCTCCACTGCTTACATACAGCACAATTCTAAAGGTAGGTCAATGACTAGGAGTTGGTTGGTATTGAAATTGTAGTCACCTTTTTAATCCTGTCTTTGGATTGTAAAGTCAGGTAAAATCTGTACGATGTTTATGAAGTTTCAGTTCCAGATGGGCATTAGACGTAGTACAGTGATATTATAAAATAAGTACTTATTTCTGTTACTAATAAGATGCAGGTATTAAATGCAGAACATAAGTCAAACAAAAGTGAGATGATCGTTACACTTCAAACCCAAATATCAACATTCTGGTTAGGACGTCAGGCCTTTGCCACGTTGCTGGGTGGTTTTTTTTTAATCCCAGAATTTTAAAACCTCTGTACAGTCATACTGTGCTTTCTCTTTACCAAACATTGTTTCTCTGTTTTAATCCAGAAAGTATCAACTGTGTGTTTCAACTGTGCTGTGTCACACAGAATACTTTTTAGGAATCCTAATTGTGTATTTCAGATGGTAAATTAATGGATGGCCAAGTGATTCAGTTAGAAGATGGTTCTGCTGCTTATGTTCAACACGTTCCCATGCCTAAAAGCAGTAAGTGTAATAATACAATAAACAGATTCTAAAATAATGTATTACTGATAAATATTTATGTTAATTAATTAATGGTCATCATAGAAACAATTGTGAACAGATCCTAGGTATTTTTTAATTCTAGGTATTTAATATTTAATCTTTCTAGCTAATGGATTTTCCAAACTATTGTTGAAGCATTATAATCCTTCCTTTCGAGCAGGGGACAGCTTGCGTCTGGAAGATGGACAAGCAGTTCAGCTGGAAGACGGAACTACGGCATTTATTCATCACACCTCAAAAGGTAATTTTTTCTTTGAAGTGTGATTTCTTACATAAAGTTCAACAGAACTTCACCAGTATAAATTAGGGTACTTCTGATAGACTATGGCATCATTTAGTGTGATTCCCAATGTCGACTACTTGTTGCTTTTACTTTGTGACATCTGGAAATTGTTGAAATGAGACTGGTTCGGTTCTTTACTTGGGCCTCATATAAACAGTGTCAGTCAGTCCCTCTTCAGCTAAAGAATGGAATGATTGACTTGAATTGTAAAGATCATGCTATTGATGATTTTGCCACTAGGTAGTAGGGCAGAAAATGTGAAAGCTGACAGTCAAGAATGCAATTGTATGTATTTCATGATAACTTAGATTTCCACAGAAGATGATTACACTAGTCTTGGAAACAGTGCTACTTCTCTACAAAAAGTGAACAAGTAGATATTTTAACTCTGTTTAAACTCGTGTGACAAGAATTACATTCTACTATCAGCAATACTAAGAGGAGAAGATATAATAAAGAAATTCTTCCTTAAAAGTCCTCCTATATTTTATGTTTCCTCTGTATATTTGCATGATCATGTTCTTGAAATGGTCAGATTTATGAATTCTAAAATCTGAAGTATTGACATCAGTACACGTCTTACCTTATATTCATTTTAATATGAGTGGATACAAAATGGAAAGCGTATTTGTGTTCCTGGTTTCTTTTGTAAATAAAGCTAAACCAATATAAAATTAGTTTTGCAATTTTATAAGCATGCAGAAATAAAGCTACGGAAGGTGTTGCCTTCAAAAACAATTCATCAATGCTATTCATACTAATATTTTAAGTACTTATATTTCTCATATACTAGTGGTTTTATTTCTCATATATTTCGTACATATATGTGATTTTAGAAGACATTTCCTAAACAGGAGTAGTTTCTCATCTAGCATACAGACAGTGCTATTCCTCTTCTTTCGTAACACTTCCAATATTCTTTCTCAGACAGTTACGACCAGAGTGCATTACAAGCGGTCCAGCTGGAGGATGGAACTACTGCCTACATTCACCACACAGTGCAGATGCCGCAGTCAGATACCATTTTAGCCATTCAAGCTGATGGCACAGTGGCAGGTCTTCACACAGGAGATGCTGCCATTGACCCAGACACCATCAGTGCTTTGGAGCAATACGCAGCCAAGGTATGAAATACACTTTCTCTATCCATAATGTTTTAATGTAGCAGAAATTTGGCAGCAAAAGCCAATGTGAGCTAAGAATTAAGATTATAATTAAGAAAACACCAAATTGTCATGACAGTGTTTCGTTACCATAAGCAGCTCCAGTGTGTAGTGTTGCATAAAAACAAAAGATTGAACACTGAAACGATGTGGAATCAGACCAATTTGGAAAGCGATTTAGACAAATAATGATTTTCTCTAAAATATAGGATTGGAAAGGAGCCTCTTGAGAGGACACTGTTTGGAAAGAAGGACAAAGTTAAATTATTCTTCTTGCTGGATTTATTTATTTCTTTTCTTGCATTGAGAAGAGTAGGGCCTGGTGTACTGGACACAGACAACACGTGGTATGAAGTATAAAACAGACAATTAGACAGTTACTGACTTTGGAAAGACCTTCTTTGATCCACACTTTCAATATTAAAATGTAGCATGATGCTCAAAATCCATGTTGTCCACTTTAGTGGACTTTGGAAAAGCACAATGTATCGTGATGGGCAGGGCAACTTCCATGATTTTATAGGTTAGCAGTGTCCCAGTTGCTGGATGATCACCATCAGTGCTTGTATTGCTCTGGACAAAGAGTAGAATAAATTTTAAAATCTGTCCTCTAGCGTCACTGAGAGTTGTCAAGTTTTGGGAGAAGGCTAGTTAGGATAAATAAACGGCTTATACACTGTTCTTTCCATTATGCTTCTGTCTGTTGTAACTGAGAGACCCTAAGAGAGCCAGTCTGATTGTCTTCTGTTTGATGTCTTAACATTTCATTAAAGAAAAGGTAATTCAAGATCAGTTGAGCTGTAGTGATAAGCTTTTACATATTCCCTAGCTACTATTTAATTTAGGTTTAAATCATCATAACTTTGTCCTTCTTAACAAGGATGTATATAAATCATAATTTGCTAAAAGTCACAGAATCACAGAATCACAGAACGTTAGGGATTGGAAGGGACCTCAAAAGATCATCCAGTCCAATCCCCCTGCCGGAGCAGGAACACCCAGATGAGGTTGCACAGGAAGGCGTCCAGGCGGGTTTTGAATGTCTCCAGAGAAGAAAGTCTCTGTTTTGAGAAGATGAAGAAGAAAACAGAAGACATGCAAATAAATTTGCACTTTTGGCCTATTTATCTCAACGTGGTTTTTTAATTCTTTAGTATTAACTTGTTTTCTGTAGTGTACTCCACTAGGAAAATTTCTATTTATTTTCTTTTAAGCTTTCATCTCAGAACCTTATTCTGAAAGATACCGCTAGAACCAATCAGGAGAAGTCAGTAGAAGTGAGTTGCCACGTATTGCACCAGTTTTACATACAAAAGCAAATGGTAGCTCAATGGTCACATCGCTGTCTTTCTCTTAAAAGCAGAAATGTGGTTTTGTGATTCTGCTCCATGTACATGTATGCTTCATAGTCAGTGTGTACTTTTCATAGCAGCTGGTATAGGAAAAGTTGAAAAAGGTACAGGAAGGGGCAACAATGATGCCCGAACACATGAAATACACGAGGTAAGTGTATGATAGAATTTCGTAAAATTTTAAGTGGCACAAATAAGAGTAGTGGCTTGTCATCGTCTTTACCAGTGTGAGAAGCTGGGAAATCAGATGAAACTCTCAGGTGACAGGTTCAGGAAAAACAAGGGCAGAATTCTTTTTTGAGCAGTTCAGCCGTGGCACTGCCTGTAGGATATTGTGGATGCTGATATGTCCCTGGATTCCAAGAGTAATTAGATCAAATCATAGAAGAAAAAACTATCCAGGGCTATTAGGTAGAAACGTGAGGCCTCTAGGTCAGGAAGTTCCTAAAAGCCACAAATTGCTTGGAGGTTGGGGGAATACTTCTAGGAATGTCTGCTTGGTCTGTTCCTTCAGTCTTCTCTAGCGCCTGCTGCTGGCTGCTGTTGGAAACAAAACGCTGCCCTAGGTTGAGCTTTGGTTTTACTCAGTACAGATGTTCTTATGCTCTTAATTGAAGGCAGACTAAATCTTTAGACTCTGACAGTCTTTTAGGAGGAACTCAAAGATCTTCCTTGTAGCTGGGCTTGCACAAATGGGGCAGA
>NW_010206127.1:0-5614 GCF_000695765.1 Mesitornis unicolor
GAGGAGGCAAGAAGCAGCAGGAAGGAGAAGGGCAAGCCTTGGGATTCACCACCCGTCCCCAAGGAGCACCCAGCAGCACGGGGTTGGTGGCAGGACACACCACCAGAGAGGAAGGAAGCGGCCACGGCGTGCATTGTCACTGCGTAACTCCCAGATAAACTGAATTAATAAAGCCGTGGCCTAATTAAACCCCATCCTTTGCTCCCTCCCTTCTTTACAAGACAGTGCGAGTCTGTGCAGTGGTTTCAGCTCTGGGCAGGGAATCCTGGAGCCTTTTCCCAGAAAAAGAAATTAAATCAAAATTCCCATTAAAGTGTTTCTGCCTTTCTGCAGGACCTTCAGGTGAAAGAGGCTGAACGAGCAGAGAAGTTAACAGCAAGCGAAACCATCCCAGGATCAAACATTTTTTTGTCACACGGTTACTTAGTAATTAAATCAGAAACGGGCCAGGGTGCCCAATTAACTCCACCAAAACCGTTCAGACCAGAGCGACAAACAAGATCCGAATGAGCATAAATTTTAAAATGAGCAGGGCTGAACATACACAAATCAGGGTGCGCTGTGGAAATTTCACGCATCCAAAATGTATTCACACAACGAATGCGACTACGATGTGGCACACCACCCTCATTTCAGGAGATTTAAAAGGTAACAGCCGCCAATAACACGTTTGCCACAAGAAAAATGTGAAACAGCAGCTTGAGCCGTTCCCAGTTTTCACAAGCAAAGTCACATCTATTGTAATCTTGTTTTTCTCAGCCATAAAGATAGTGTGAAGACAAAAAAAAAAAATGAAGAGAAATTTATGTTGAATATGGTTATAGTTATTATTTCCCTTCCGGGGATTTATTAAGCATGTGTTAGGAGTTTAGGTATAAAATGAAATTGTTTTTTCACTACATGGATGTCTTCTGTGACTATCTGTAAAATTTCATTAAGGTGTTAGACTTGATATTGCAGATCAAAGTAATCCCAGGAGATTAAGGAGACCCTGCTAATTGACTAAGGTCATGTACTGCACTTCCCACTGGCACTTTGGCCTACGTCGACAACAGAGGAGCAGCCCCATCTCCAAGGACCTTTCTATAAAAATACCATTTTCTTTCTCTGTAGTCCAGTTTTCACACCACTACGATAACAAGGGATTTCATAAATCCAGGTGGACTGATTAGAGTTTTGAGTATGTAACTTTCTGAGTAAAAAATATACATGATACTTTTGAACAATTTTGACATTTTATCTTACCCTTTAAAACTCCCGGGAACGTATCGCGCGTTAGGTGTTTAAGAATAAAAAGTGTCAGTATCTATAGCGAGCTCCATCATTCAAACTTGGCACTAAAGAGGGTATTGAAAGCGTTGCTGCAGACCATTAAAACCAGCTAATTTACAGCCAAAGACATTGTTGCATGAAGTGCCAACTTGGTCAATAATTAGGGCTTGGAATATACACCCAGCTTCGACAAGAGAAAGTCCCTGAAATCCTTTCCCTGTTGGTCAAAATATACAATATATTACTCTCAAGTCACTGTTAACTCCGTATTGTGATATTATTGAAAATTATGGACCATTGAGGGGGCGTGGTGAGGAATTATTACTGCTGTCAGCAAGATTTGTGAAGCCATGGCTGAGCTGCGTGCTCCCTCTTGGATCCCACACTTTGAAATGTGAATGCTTGGGAAAGTTGGAGGGAATTCATTAAAAAAAAAACCACTACAGAAATGAAGCACGATTTGGAAAATAGAGCTCTTTGCTGTCTTCATCGTGGGAGAAGTAAGGAACTCCTAGCCAATTGTCCAGAAGTTTAAGGGCAAGATTTACAGTTGCATGGAAATAAACAGGGGAGCTCAGACCATACAGCTCATTAATTTAGCAGACTATGAATAAGGACGACCGACAACAGCAAGCTGAGTGAGAAAAGTGCAAATTAGAAACTAGCTGCCATTTTTTTAGCTCTGAAAGTTACGTACCGAGTGGTTTTGCCAGCGTTCTTTCACGAAAAGTCTTTAAAAAATGATACTCTTTTTACCAAGTGCTCCATTTCAAGTCATTTTTTCTTTTAGATTTGATGCACTGCTTGTTTTCCCTCAAGTTTATCCAAGTCCTTCTTGAAGGGAAGATTCAAACTTGAGGCAATGTCACGAGCAATGGGTTTACTGGGCACGTTTGAACGGCGTTAATGGATGTAACAACCACCCTTCCATTCACCGCATGAAATCCCCATCCAGGCAGAAGGATGGGAGAAGGCTTATACGACATACATAAAACGTGTGTCGTTTGCATGGAGATGAATTTCAGACGTTAGAAGCCAACAGAATCACATTTTCCATTATGTTCACCCAGCAGAACGGATTTCATTAATCAGCCTATCATCAAGGGCTCAGTCCTACCACATTACTCACCCGAAGTAATACCTAAGATGCAAATAGGTCCACTAAAGCAAAGGACGCATCTGGAGAAGTTGTGTCGCTCTGTAAGTAAAGGTGCTCTAATGGACTTTGAGGGATCCCTAGTTTCACAAATGAAAGTCTCATACCCTTTCGGCTCTTCGGAAAGGTCTTGAATAAATAAGCTATTCAACAGAAGGATTTAATCGCCTATAGCACTGGAGAACTATGAGAAAAGTTAAACTGTTGAATGATGTACGTGATGAAAACAGCTCAAATTTACCATACGCTGCTTCTTTAGCTCAAATAGACTGTTCAAAACTCCTTTTCAGTCAGCAATTGACGTTAAACTCTTAAAGCCACCATTCTGAGTAAGATACAGGAGGCCATAAGTCCAAGTAATATGGAAAGAGTTGGTGTAGATCAGGCTTTTTTACTTTTGATTCCTTGGAATTCAACACGCTGTCAGTATTAGTCATGTCCCACATAGCCATTTAGCCATCCTGCTACTTAGGGTGTCTAGGTTTAGCCATGATAGGTAATAGCTGCATTTATAATAAATACAATGTTTGTTTTCTACCTTGCTAAAATTTTCCCAAAGTTGGCTGGATGCTGTTTCCTTTGTTTTATATCCTAAACAGTACCATAAAATGCGAATGATCAAACTGACTAAAGAACGTGAGAAACCCCAGCTTTTGTATTTGCGTCGCATTGCCCTTCGGTAAATCCCATGAAGTTTTTTGACCTTCCTTTTCTCCAAATGCAAATGAAAAGTAAAATATTCTATTTTTTTCCCACTGAATTGAGAGTACTTGTGCATCATTCCTTGCAAAATGCCTAATAGATGGTAGGTAGTTTTTAGACCTTTCCATAGAGGTAGGTTGTTAGTTGTTTCCCGTTGCGATCGATAGTATGTGAATCATTTGAAAGACTTTTTGGGATAAAATGTGGAGAAAGAATGGTGTATTTGTTAATTGTTGTCGCCGTTCTTGCTATGATCTTTGGCAACACCTGCTGGTGGTACTATGCAGTGCTGTAGCCCCTCTACGTATATGCCTTCGACATATAGACCTTCACCTGGCAGCGCAATCGCTATCCAACCGCAAGGTGTACAAACTCACAGGCTTAAAAATATCAGGCCAAGTTCATGAAAGCATTTATATAGGCTTTACATGCTCGAACACTCTTTTTTTGTATTAAAACGCGCCTGGTTTTGTTTATCAAAGCATCTGCTGTGATTTCTAAAAGTTGCAATTTTACGGCAACTTAATCCAAAGAGAATTTTGCCGAGAACATCTCCTTACACTGTCCAGTAATGAGGTATTTCGAGCAGTCAGATAAATAACATTTAGGCATCTAATAAAAACTGTCTGCAGGGTTGGGTTTTGGTTTTTTTTGTCTCAAATCCTCTTTTTTTTTTTTACATAGAGCAGCAGCAAAGCCTTGTATTGTAGGTGAAAGTCTGTAAATCTGCAGTAACTGAAAAATAACAGAAGGCGCAGCAGCATTCTTTATGTTAGTCTATATTGATCGGCTCTAATGAGCACCAGTGGAGCTGTAGCTAATGGTGGTATGTCTGGTGTTAAGGGCAAATGTGGGAGAAGATTATCAACCCAAGGGGTTTAACAGTTGCTGGACTGCCCTCAGCCCTCAGGGCAATGATGCACTTGAGAGGTCACTGTATCAAATGAGGGAAAAGCTTCAGCTTCTGCTGCGGGAAGAAATGCAGCAGGAGCTGTATTTTAGCTGAGACTACAGGCATCAACAAAACAGTTCCTATCCGCCCTGCGTTTCCTCCCCCCGACCACCGTCTACCTAGCATTGCATTTCTAATTAACAACCGCATCACCAGTGAGTTGGTAAGGGATAGCACCGGGCTGTCCTGAATTACTCAGGCTCAAGAAGTGGGCACCTTGGCACGACGGACCCACGCGGATGCCGAGGAGAAGAAGTTACAGCGCACAGAGCTTTTACACCTGATGCCCGTTTGTTACCTGGGGGGGCCACGCTGCCGTCTGATGTGAATTTGCTTGATAATTCATTCACTGTGTTGCTCGCCACCCCCTCCCGAGATCTGAGAGGGACGAGATGAGTGACCACCAGAGCGGAGGAGGCCACTGGGCTTCAAGGGGAAGTTAACTGGCAGATATGAGAGAACGCTCGCAGTGAAATGTTAGTGCAGAAAGGAAGCTACAGGTATTCAAAAAGATAAAAATGAACTGAGAAATGCCTTGAGGTGTGGGGCATGTTGCACATTCGATGCTTTAATAGCATAATGGAATAATTTTAACTGTGCGAGGCTCCAAAACACACCAGGAAGGGCTGTTGAGAACCTAGCAGTGAGATTTCAAATATTTATTGCAATAAATACTAATATACATATATATCTATATAAAAGAAATGGAAGATTTTACTTAATGTTGTAAATAAGCAAATTAAATATTACCTTAGCTCCATTATGCCATGGTACCCTGTGGGTTATGCCAAATTATTTATTAGGTTTTTAAAAATTCTAAGACGTGGCTTCCGCTTGCTCCTTAGAGACCGACGATGGGTCAGATTATTAAGAAAATCTTCCCAGTTCTACTTTACTTGCAGTGTTAAAATGCAATAAGGCTGAATCCAGCCTTCTTTGTTCCAGCCGGGGATTTCAACCAGAGTTTTGCCTGCACAAGAATGAAACAAGTCAAGATTTGGTCAAAGATGAGGAATATTTCCTACCAGTGTCAGCAAACAAAAATCAGGTTTTAGCCCGTTATGGAGCTGCTGACATGAAAATACCTGAAATAAGTGGAGCGGGCACTAAAGCTGGGGAGCAATGAGGCTGGAGACGCTGAGAAGCATTTTCTGCAGAGGAGCCGGAGCTGACACTCGCGACGCTCGCTGCCTGATGGGCTCCAGCTCAGGGGTTTGATGTCTGCCGGCTCCCAGCGCCGGCCATTAGACAGGCGCCCGCGCCAGGGACGCTGCGGCCACAAGTGACACTAATGCGCTCGGCTGGTGACACCGGGGGACCCGCAGAAATGTGTGTTCAGACCCGTGGCTGCATGCACGGCTGAAAACGGGAACCGGTCTGGCACAACGGACTGAGGGAGCTTTGCATCCCCGGCGCTTCACCTGTCCCTATCCCCCAGCCTTGTTCATGCTGACATTTCCAAATATCCTAGCGAAAAAGTAACTTACGTTATTTCTAAAGCATGCCCTGAGATGTATTTATGTATTTCCTGC
>NW_010206127.1:5645-18259 GCF_000695765.1 Mesitornis unicolor
CCTTGGTTTAAGCAACACCATGCTGTTTCTTTACAATATAGAGCTCTGAGTAGACTATGAGGCAAATACATCACATTTCTTTTCTAACGGTGTCTATAAGCAGCTTGAGTGGCCTTTCTAATTTATTGAGATTTTTTCCAATCGGAAACTCTCTGTGTTGAACATGACCATGTCCACTAAGCCTGCAGAAATGTTCCTGTGACACTGACTTATTGACAAGGCTAAGGCCGGATTTAGAAGCTTCAGAGAAGGAAAACGAGATTCCCAGCTCAAGACGAAGCAAAGAGCGAGGTAATGTGTTTCAAGTGAGCGCTCATCCTCTTAAATGTTTCTTACATCAAGATATGTGTTTAAGTGCGTGCTTTTCTCCTGCTGATATCTCAGTTTTTAGAGCTCAGATCCCTGTGTAGGACCCAGAAGCACAAAGGGCTGCTCCAGTTTGAGAGGTGGGACCTTGCTTTCACCACGGACCCCGCTAATGCTCTAAACCACTTCTCCACTCTTTGTTACTGAATTTTTGGCTTGGGCGTATTTCATCTTAAGAAGCACAGAGATAAACTTTCAGATGTCTTTTTTTTCTTCTAATGGCAAAAGTCACAATAAAAATCCTGCCTATATAGCAGCAAACTCTGTAGTACACAGGGGCCAGTTTTAAAATAGAGTTTGACAAAAAAGATCTGTATGCAACTAAGCGAAACATTTTGGTGAAACGCTTCCCTGAAAGGATAATGTGAATAATAGAACAAAAACAGTCCTGTGATGACTTTTTTCTTAAGGAGACTTTACAGTTTTGTAATGCATTATTTAATTTATTTCGTACCTTTTGTTCAACGTGCCGTACTTTTGGACGGGAGAGTGTCTGGGATTCGAAATCAGCTTTTCTTGGGTTAGCAGAACTGGCAAGCAACGCTCAGGTAAGAAACGAGCGCTGTTGAATCGTTTGATATTTCTCTTTCCACAGCTCATCTCTTTGGTTCGAGGGAAGTACCGTGTGTGCACCAGAGAGGGCATCAAATTCTGGGGAAAAATGAAGTGGAAATGCAATGGCAGGACACTGGGTCTATGTGAACCCTGCTACATTTACCCATATCGTGGATATGAACTCCAAAATCTAATTAGTCCAAAACCTAATTAGTCCAAAATGCCCCTTCCAAAGCAAACGGAAACGAGCACAAACGTTAATGTTACCAAAAAGGCAAAACAGTGATCAGAGTGACTTTTAGATAGCAGTTTTAGAAGTGACCAGTTTACTCACATTTCTTGCTGTGACTGCTGTATAAGAGCAGGTTCTTGCTCTGCAATTCTGCGGCAAAACTCCCTCAGAGTTTAATGATATGAGAGTCCAGCTAAGAGATCTATTTTTGGTTTTAATAGTAGGTATCGACTGGTCGTTTTGAAGTGTTTGCTTTGAAAAGGACATGCTATTTATTTGTTCTTTCCATTTAAATATCAAAAATAAAAGATCTTGCTCTAGCACAAAACAATAATCCACACAATGAATACCCGCTCTGCGTAACCTCACTCAAAGGAAGAAGTATTTTCAGGTCCAGAGATTAAGCAGCCACAAAGTTTACCCCTTTACTCATCAGTCTCAAAAAATCCTACCAAGTCATTATAACCTGGGCACTAAATAAAATGTTTCTGTTCTATTTTTTTTCCACATACATTTCAACCACTTAAATGAAATGCAGCTATTTCAGGGGTTTAGACGCAATGCACCTCATTTTCTTCGCACTGGAGGCTTTCACTTTACAGTATTCTACCCTTCACCCCGTAAAAACCACTAAATCCCATAAGTGATCCCAAGATGATGCTGTTTAGCGCAGTATTATTCTTTCCAATGAAGCAGCAAGAACCGCTGCGTGCGCACTTCAAAACGCACGAGCCTTGCCAGGATGTGAGAGAAACCCAAAACTTGAACCTTGTACATTTTACAGAAGGAAAAGAGGGAAAAACCCTGCAAAACCAAAACTTGTGCTAAATTAAAGCCATTTTTGAGATTAGTCTGTATAGAATAATGTCCCCCCATCCACTTCCCTTATGGAAACACACCCATAATCTACGTCAGCCACAGTGTGGTGAGAAAGTTTCTTGGTCCTACCTGTCCTGCTTGGAGCATCCGGCTGACGATTTTAAACAGGCAAAATCCCCATTAAACAATTCCAACTCAAACCAGCACCATTGGCCGTAGCTTCTCTGCAAAGAGGTTCTGCCATTTACTGCAAGAGGAGCTTGGTTGCACTTTCAGCACAATCCTCCTATCACAAGGCTGTCTGTGAGAGCTTGGGGTGATGGAGAGCTTTGAACCTTAAGAAGTTCTCACAGGTCATTTGAAGAATATTTAATGACAGTGTTCTTTGCTTGCTATTAGAGTGAAATAGCCAAAAACCACTGAATTATCTCAGTGAAACATAACCCAACCAACACTCTCCACTCCCTGGCTTCATGGGGTTTACAGGGCTCTCTCCTCTTTCTTTTTAGTTCTGTGCCTCTTTCCATTCTGCAGTTCAAACCTGACGCAATACAGAACAGGGTCTTCATATTGTGGTGTTTCCTAAGTACCCAGATATTACATTTATAGGAATTCAGCAAGGTCTTTCCTGGCTGAGTTCTCCTCAGCAGCTGATGGTTTCAGGCCAGTTCTGCATTGGGTCCCAACCAGTGCTTATTTGCTGACCCTAACAGAGCTTTACTAAATTACTTAGGCCAGATCTTAGGCTTCTTATTTAAACAAAGGCCCTAAATTGCTTGAGGACAACATAATCACAGTGGAAAAGATGCATTTGACTGTATCTAACTACTCATTTACTTTCTTTAAGATCAAGATATTAAATGTCATCTCAGCTCTGGGACTTCCAGGACTTGAGCCTTCAATGGATTGCATTATGGGACCAGACTTTTCGGTCAGAGGATGAGATACTCCCGTTTTCAGGATTTTTTTTCCATTTTCACTTCTCAAGGCTTAGTATATCTATGAAAGTTCATTGTAGATGAACTCTGTTAACAGATCTATTAAATGAAATTACCACCGCTAGCTCCCTCCTCTAGTTTTGACCAACAGCTTTCTGTCTTCAAGACTTACTCCTAAATTTTTCCTCCTTTTTATTTTGGTGAACCATCTCTGCAATGCTTTTATTTCCATCCATATCAACTCCATTTCTGCTTTTGCCCTTTCCTTTTGTCAGCAAATAGCCCTCCCGAGACAATTTACCTGTATTTCTTGCAGGTTTCTTAACATCCAGGCTCCATACTTATACCTACCACTGCTTGGTGTGGCCATTGGGTTATTGAGTTCAATCATCCCTTAATTTATTTTTAAATTATTATTATTTATTCCAGAGAAAGAGTATTTTTTAAAATGCTTCTTTCAAAAAATAACCTCCCAACATTCGAGCATGGGCTTGGTGCCTTCCCAGGTTACATACCTGGTTCTCCAATACAGAAAAACGTTGTTACGACTAAAATTGCAGGGTGATGGTTTTGTATTCAAACAATTATCAACAGCAGCGTCCCTAATCGAGCCTTGGCACAGAAAATAGCAGAACCTAATTCAATATGGAGACGACTTTGTTGACTGGAAAACAAAGAAATGCATCATTTCATTACCTGATCTTATAAAATCATTAGCAGCATAAGGACGGCAAGGAGAGAAAAATCAAGTGCTGAATCATGAAGAGAGTCAGCAGATCAAGGTCTTTCTTCTGAAGAATCTTTAGCAGGGAAAAGAAGAAACAGTGGATATTATTTCCAATTATTTCTCAAATTGGAACAGAGAAAGGAAAATAAAAAATACACACACACACACACACAAAAAAAAAATCCCTGACTTGGTGCTACTGGAGTTTGTAGCTGGAAGGAAAGTCCTTGCTTATATTGAAGTAAAGTTCTGAAAATAAGCAAAGAACAGATTTATTGATTTTTGGTGAAGTCTGGGTGTAAAAAAGAGAAAGAATAAAGAAGTGCTCTTTGCCCGCTATGTCCAAATGACATCCCCAGTGGCCTTCTTAATGGTGGGGGAGGGGAGGGGGCAGGTGCCTACCCCGGCACATGGACACAACTGCCCTTAGGCTAGGGCTAATGGTATTGGCTGAGCCTGCTGTAAGCCTCTCTTTTCTAATAGCCAACTTTCTCTGTGCGAGAAGACAGACAGATATTGATTGGTCCAAATGCCCTTGAGTTGACAACATCTGAAATGAAAATCCACAAGGCTAGCACAAACTTTCTGCAAGTTCAATTTCTGGAATCTGATTATGAGGCTGGACTGCGAAAGCGTTCAGACATGTGAAAGGTCTCCTTTTGTCGCTGGCTTTCTACGTGTAATTATCGGGAGGGAAGAGCCTTCGTCAGATTTGCTAGACAAATGGCAATTTGAAGAGGCAATTTAAGGGGTAATCGGGTTTTGATTAAAGGGACAAAGCGAGTCGCCTCCGTCGTGAAGTTTAACGACAAAGGCTCCGATTCGCAAAGGCACGGGGCGCGTTTCCCAGCTCGGAGCAATAATTAGGTATAAATAAATAAGATATGCATCCTCTTTTCATCTGCTGCTACGAGGGGCTGCTTTCGAAAGTTACTGAATGGTGCTAGGGAAAGCTGTACCATTTAAAGAGTTCGCCTTCCAAGGAAGTTACTTCAGCCATGCAAAGCCCAAGGTTCAAACTAGCGTTGACTGCCAGCAAGGCTGGTTTTATTTTCTAACGACTTTGTTTGCCAGAATTAAAACACTGAGACGACAGCTTGTAAATGTTGAGGACGGGGAATGGGGAAAGCTGGAGGAGTTTATCTGTACCTTATTAAGCATCCTTTTTTTATTCTACAAATTCCTCCTAAATCAATACATTGACTACTGTATAAACCTTAAATAAAGCGTTATTAAAGTGGAAGCAGTGTTCCTGTCTTAGCGGGTTATTTAGAAGCATAAAAGATACGCTCTTAAGAATCAGTCTCATGCCAGGTAAAGTACAGCTGGAATACACATGAAATTTATTCAGTCATTGATTTGTAATGTTGATCCTCCATGGCTTCATGTTTCTTTTCTCATTAATCTTAGTTAACCCTCTCAAAACAATGCCAACGCTGTCGTTTGATGTATTGAGGATCCAACACGCCGAGGATGCTGCTTTCTAGACCGCGATTCCTGCCATCAGCAGGGCTAAAGTCACAGGACCCGAGAATCTTGTTTGCTTGGTTTTGCTTTAAAAATAAAAACAGGATGATTTCTCTTGGAGAGAGAAACAAAGAAAGGAAGAAGATGCTGTTCTAACACAGGGCATCTGAATGGTTTGGGTGCAGAGTATGAACAGATCTGGTGGAGGTCCCCTACGGGGCAAGGAGCAAACTGTGGTGGTGTTCCCAGTAATGAAGAATCAGCTGCAGGAGGAAGTCACTGCAGAGGAGGGCAGAAAGCTGCAGTGGACAATCCTAATTAAGCAATCAAGATATCTGCCTATAAAGTGCCATTAGTTACTTTAATTTGAGATTCTTCTTACTAAAGTATTTCCATTTTCTATCCGCAGCTCCTTGCTATCCACCTGATGTATGGATCAGCTCTATGGGCTTTGGTTTTAGCATCCAGTTTCCTTTCAAATCCATCCACCTTTTAGTTATCACGTCCAAACTTCCCCAACTGACTTTTTAACGAGCTTTCGACCCCAACAGCATATGACCAATACAGGAGAAAAAATGAAAATAAATTCCCAAGCTTCCGTTTCTCCTGTAATTATTTACAGGCTGTAGGAGATCAGGACACAGAGGAGGACTGGACATCCTCTTTCACATCCATAGAAGTTACGTTCAGCATCAAGGGGAAACAGTTTTAGCTGAAGATAGACTACCAAGTAAGCACTAGCAGCAAATGTGAGTCTTGTTTTCGGTAAAACCTTCCCTTGAAACTGTTTTCTTCCTTCAGTACTAAATAGTCTTTCTAATCTTTTGTCTTTTCAAATAGCGGTGATAATATTAAAACCATGCTTCACAGCAAAACAGCATTGCTGGAGATTTTCCTAAGAGATGTGGCTTTGGATAAGAAAGTGCAATTGAGTTAAAGCAGTGGGAGAGCCTGGAGTCAGTGGGGTTTGTTGTGATCAGTTGACCACTTCCCAGTAGGCAGCTCTGCAGTCGCTGAGAATTACTAAACACCATTTCAAGGCATAGAGGTAATGCAGTCAACCAAAAAACCAAACAAAATAACCCCAGCATAAAATACATTTTAAAAAACCCTACTGGCATCTGAAAAGCAGAAATCTGTCGAGCCTGCTTTGAGTCACTCCCGGTGTACTTCGCTAAGTAGGAATCAGACGGACAAAATTCCTTAGCGTGCAGGCGGATCAGAAAATAGATATTTCTGCAACCACTGAAACGTCGTTTTTGAGCCAGAAATGACAAAGCTGGCTTCTTTCCCCCCCCAATACTTAGAACATATGACACCTTTCATGCAAGTATGTCACAACGCTTTAGAGGGTAAATAGGAACACGCTATTTGATACGACAATTCAAAGACGTTACAGCTGGAGAACCTCCTCGCTGCCAGATAAAAGCGTGTCGGGTTTGCTCTGCACCAAGCATGGCTCATTGTGGCCTGGCTGTGATTTTTACCGGCTTGCAAAAAAAAATTCCCCCTTGTAACCCCTGCCATATTTTCTCATCGTTTTTTCCTGGTGAATTAAAGCTGGCTGATAACAGCCAGGACAAACAGGCAATTCTCAGGCTCTCGTCTTTTCTCTTAGAGCCCCTGATCTATCATTAAAAAAAATTCTGTGAAAAATTCTCAGCAGGACTTTCACAGCCGCTGTCGACACGTAAATGCACATATGCACGTCCATACAGATGTCAAGCGCTTCTCTAAAATACCCGACCATGCAAACTTGAACGGACGCTATCTGCTCGCGTTTTATCATTATGGCACTTCTAAGACAATACTCTGCTCCCTCTATAAAGAATGATAGGACAGGCAGGCTGGAGTAGCTGCAGGGGATCCTCTGCCTGTTGACTGCCAAAGCTGCTTACTACTTAACAACTGATCAACCGGCCCCCAAGGCAACCGCTTAACAAGCCCCAGTAGAAGTGGACTCAAGATTTCTTCCTCGGCAAAGAAAATGAAACCATTTACCAGCTATGACCAATATCTAGAAATCAAGGGTAGCAGCACCAGCAACACTTCAGCTCCCTGGCTCTTTGGAAATAGTGAGGTGTTTTTAGTCTCAAGGCCTAAAGTTGAGCGTGGTTTGCTAATATCGCAGTGGGAGAGGGGAACATGGCCCGGGGATGCTTGGCTCGCTGCGCCTTGCACACCTACTGCTTCCAACACAGGAAGGGATGCTGGTGGGTGCTCTGGGGCAATACCGTGTCGTACGTGTGTGTGAGAGACAGAGAGAAAGAGAGAGCTTCGGCACCGAAATGCAGCAATTCCTCTGGGGTGGGATGTGGCAGCTGTCTGCCAGCACAAAGCAATTCTGTACAGCAGTTTCGGAGAGGAAATGAGGAATACTGTACTCGGCTGAAGCTACAGGGGGGATTTTAGGAAGGCAGAATTTAATTACCCAAGCTGGAATTTGGCCAGGACACCAGGGCTCACACCTCTGCTCTCGCGAAAAGAGCCAAGGGGTCCTTAATAGTAACAAACGGTCAAGATTTTGGGTTAGTGTTTCACCTGAATGACAATGCCTTCAATAACATCTTGCTCCTTAATGGTGCATTAGCAAACTTCATCCAAAAGTCCTTGGTTTGCAGTGAAGAACAGCTGTTCTTGTGAAGTTTCCTTTTATCTCGGGATCATCTAGAAGAGGCCACCTCGTAACACATCTTCAGGTCCGCTGCAGGAAATGAAAGGAATATTTGTCATTTAAAAGCAGGGTAGACCATATCATATATCTATAATATACCATATAATGCTACCCAATATATCCAGATTAGCTGAATCAGTTCCATAACCTCCCAACAGCCTGACACATTTCCTAAAGCATCCATACTCAGTTCTACAGTCCCTCGAGTCAGCAATGTTCTTCTTAGATCTACTTTTTTTAGCAATTTTTCAAATGGAAACTTGATGCTAGAGGGAGAGTTGGCGTTTTTCAATTCGTTTCTGTGACTTGCCTTTTTTATAGTTTTAATCCTGCAGCCATCAGGAGAGGTGTGAAGAAAACCTGCAAGGACAAACCTTATTTAAAAATTGGAACGACCTGTTGACAACTCACCTTCCTGCACACTGATTTATTAGCATGTGTTTCTTGGTGTATTCGTTGGGCACGTTACTTTCTCTGTTTTCATGTTAATTCCTCTGTTTTCACTTCTGCCATTTCTTTTTGAGCCATATTCTCCAGATCAAACTTGCAGCCTTTTGAATGTTGCTTGATTCATGCCTCCGACTCTTCATTTGTAGATCACTATTCGCCTTCTCCCTTTATGAATGTGCCAAAGAATTGGACAAAAGTGAGGTTGCAGATTGCTGAAACTACCCCATATTATGTTAACCACTAAGTGTCACATCATTTCTTTGTATTTTCTGCTTGTCATAGAAATTTTATGGTTAGATTGGAACAAGAACTGTTTTCTGCTCCTTGTCTCTGCATTGCCCTCTGTAGAAGAGCTCATAAACATCATTGCAATGAGCAAATTACTACTACTGATTAACAAGATACCAACTCTAGGAGCCTATAAAGTGGTCAGATGCTCTGCCATATGCAAAAGCTTCTTGG
This sequence comes from Mesitornis unicolor, assembly GCF_000695765.1. Taxonomy (NCBI): domain Eukaryota; kingdom Metazoa; phylum Chordata; class Aves; order Mesitornithiformes; family Mesitornithidae; genus Mesitornis; species Mesitornis unicolor. The sequence goes on from NW_010206127.1 coordinate 14,336, forward strand.
AAAAAGTGAGGGTTCAAATACCCCAGCTAACTCTAAAATGCTTGCCACAACTTTTAGGAAGGTCAGAGTCCTCAAGAAGAGGAAACCATAAATTCTTGAGATAAGAAGTTTTTTGGAAGAGCTGGATCAGACCTTCAGAGGCAGCTTTTGGGTTTACCAGCAAGCTCCAGCTTTTCTCAGGTACGCTCAGGCATATGCATTGTAATCAAGTTTCCAATGATAATTGGCTATACATTCCAGCACTCAATCTGTAGAGAGACATAAGCAGGGTCTTAGGTCTCATCTCCATGGGTTCCAATAAGCAGAAATTGAGCATCAAAGCAAGGAACTGGTGTAATGTCACACCTAGGATCAACACGTGAGAAAATGGATGATATGCACACACGACAGGATCTCAGGGAAACAACCCAAGTACAAGAGAAAGGGACAAAAAGGTGTAGATTTACTCAGCAAAAATATAAACAAAAACTTCAACTTGAAATTCAAGGCATGGCTGCTCTTGTGATGCTGCAACGGTATGTGAAATGTGAGCTCCATGTCTGCCAGCACCAAGAGGATTTCAATATCACAAGTCCTAATGATTTCTATTGCCTCATTGTAGCATCCTCTGAAAGAAAACACGGGGCCGGATCAATGTGGTCATTGACTGACTCAGTGTATGGAGAACTGATGCACATTAATACAGTCTACATCCAGCTGGAGCGGTCCTCAGAATTACAACTAAAGCTGTAACAACGCCATCTCCACTTTAAGCTGAGCAATAGCCACATTGACTGTTCCAGCTCTGTTTTCAAGCAGACACTGCTAGCTCCATCGCCAGGCAGCCTTGCAAGCCCTCAAGCATCCGCTCCATAAAACGTAGAGTATCGTTAGGTGAATTAACCCTCAAATGCAACCCGTCAGAGCGTGTTTCTGCACCATTTAAAAGTGCTTTGCACTTCTAAAGCATCTCTGCAGAGCATACTGATCTATAGGTGCTTTATATATACTCCTGAAAACCTCACAGGAGGCGGTGAGAGATAAGAATCAATATTCTCATTTTAGAGATGAGCAACCAGATTAAACAACGTACCAAAGGCTGCACAAATTTTTGCACCACGTGTTCATAAACTGGAAAGTGATTCCATTGCTGGGATGCATATAGGATTTTCTCCTAAGCTATGAAACTCATCTTTCTCTCAACCACAGTGAACTTGCCTGTAGCATGTAACTATTCTGCAACTTTATGGTTTCCTTTTCTTCATCTGTTTGTTTGCTTTAGTGATCCAGCATCACCTCTGCACCACACAAACCCAGACAAACCAAGTCCTGCTTTCTGACACAACAGAGCAGGGGCATTAGAGAATAACCATTCAGCCTGCAAAATTAAATTACATACACAGTACCATGCCCCATTTTATGTGCCGCAGAAGAGATCTCGTCAGTGCAGCTGAGGTCTGAACCAGGTCCTGGGTGTTACACTGCTGATTTCAGTGGAAAAGTGACCAGAAGGAGGAAATCCCTGTGACCAATAAAATTAACACCGTGGTTCACTAGCACCCAGAGGCCAACGGCAAAGCCATAGGTTTCAGATGGTTTGGGGGATGAATATCTAGCAACCCAGTATTCATCCAGCCAAGATACCTACTCAGAGTAAACAAATACAGAGTCCCAAATATAACTTGTACAGGAAATAAATCCCTACATATCTTCTTCATCCTAAACTTTGATTAGTTCCACGTTTGGGCCATTTATTTGGCACAGAAAAACAAGCAAAAGCTAATTCTGTGCCAGGGGACTATTTTTAAAGAGCAATAAGAGGAAACTTACAGAGAGAGTTTAACCTTTCAAGATTCAGAATTTCAGGAAGCGGGATTAGAGATTGTGCTTCAGTGTGATTAAATTGCACGTTTGGATGTTAGTTTGATACGTTTCCACAGAAGAACTTCCTGTCTAATGAACTGAGAGGGTAATATGGAACATGATTACCCATAGCACAGCTACTAGAAAAAATAGTGTATTACAGTTACTTACTGGGTATATAGCTTATATATAGATTGAAGATATAAGTTGGAAAATAAATAATAAATAAATGCCTCAAAATAATAACAAACTTTGAATATTTGGAAAATACTCTTGAGTCCTTTGAAAAAAATTAGGGGTTTTTTTTTGTTTTTCTTGGTTTTTCTTTATTGAAACTGGTAATTTTAAGCTCACCATCAGAAAACTGATCAGTCACGAGAGCCATTTCTACCACTTCGTTTCTTCAGCACTGGCTGGTTCTAAATTTAAAGCAGAGAGACCATTATGGTATTGACACCACACAAAGCCAACCAAGTTTAAGCAATATAAGAAACAACTGTGACCCCTTAGAAATAGAAACAAACTTTCCCTGTGTTAACTTATTTAGCAAACAGTCACCACAACTCTTTGGGGAATCGTGTTCTCATGTAGGTACCTTTAGCCAGAGATTTATCAAGTAACAATATACACTCGGTACAAACTTCAGCTCCGTTATTCGTTCTAAGGAGAGCTGAGAAATAATTTGTTATAATCTCAGCTATAAAAGCTTTTATCTCTTAAAAAAAGTCTTCTCACACCCCTTAATTTTCTACTTGATGTCATTTCAGGAGTTCTCAGTGACCGTTTTCCAATTATTAGCAACTCTCAAATGAGACAAAGTGCTGTCACACATACATAATTGCAGTAGCTACAAGGTTAAAACACAGCTAAAAATCAAACCTTCAAAATTCAATATCTAACTATTTATAGATACGCTTGCACGTTTGCTTCTGTATCTTCCTTCACAATGAAAAAAAGACCCCAAAGAGTCTAGACAGGTGTTAGAGAAGTTAAAAACTTTTTGAAGATTTTTAATTCCAGCCACTAAAGAAAAGTTCGTGATTATTTTCATGTCTAGGACTACCAACCATTTCTCTCTTCCAGTGGAAGAATTTCGCTGAACATCATGGGTCAATCAAGTGTTTTGGTCTCAGGAGAAAGTGGAAGAAATCACTTGAAAATGGCTGGAAAAAATCTTCGTTCCAGAAGGAGTTTTGAAAAGGTGGACTCAAGGTCAGTAAAGTGCTAAATGCTGTTCCCGACTCTCGCCAATCCCTCGGTGCTCCAGTTCATGCAGCAACTTGATTAGAACAAGCGGAGCTGGCTGCCTTGAAGATGCCTTGTAATTGGCCACAGTGCATCTGCCCGACTTGTAAAAATGAGGTATACTTTATGGAAAGCCAAGGCATACCTGTTTATACCTCTTAGAAGAGGAAGAGCAGATGCTCAGTGCCTTAAAAGTTATAAATACATATGTTGGGATTTAAGTCAGAAAGACACATAAACACATACTTCTTGACATCATTCTCAATTTCCCTTAAAGATCTGAAGGGCTGTGCAAGTTTTATGTCGAATCGAAGTAGATAACAGGGTTTATGTGAGAAAACTATTTTTCAGAACAGATTTCAACCATACAGCAGCATTTCAGAGCTGGGTTAGTCCCGTTCTGTTAAGGCTGCATGCATAAAGCACAATGATCAAATTAATAAATGTCACAGTGTTTTGGAGGTGACTCTTCTATCTAGAGAACAAACACTACTATTGACCTGAATCCCGATAAACTGACATTATTATGTGCCAACCACTCATTTTTATATTAAGAATAAGCTAGTACATGGAGAATTGATTATAAAAGCTAAATGCTCTTGGGATCCCCTACATTGAAATTAAGCTCAACAAGCTCCTAGGAAAGCTGAACAAACTGCCCATGCTTGTGAAGCTTTGTTTAGGTTGGGGACACTGAAAAAAAAAGGAAAAGAGGGTTTTAAGATTTGGAAGTAGATCTTCCAAAAAGATCATCTCACTTGTTAAAGCACTCGTTGGATTCCTTAGCTAGAAAGAGGTTTATTTTAATAGTTTCTTTCTTACCTATATATATATCTA
>NW_010206128.1:0-4699 GCF_000695765.1 Mesitornis unicolor
GGATGATTCCGGGGACTCTCTGCTTTCCGACAGATACGTGGTGGTGTCGGGGACGCCGGAGAAGATTTTGGAGCATCTCCTCAGCGACCTGCACCTGGAAGCCGCCCAGGACAAAGAGACGGGTAAGGAGCGAGCCTGGCGGGGAGGCGTTGGCCGAGAATGGGGGAGAGATCCTGGTGCCGGTCCCGGTGCCGGCAGAACTGGACGGTGCGGGGGTCGCTCCCGGGCAGCCCCGGCCGAAATCCGGCTGCCAACTGGCTGAAAATGGGGAGGAAACTGTGAGAGGAGGGAAGGCGGAGCGGGCAGCCTGGGAGCAGCGATGCCAGCGATTAACGGAGCCGCTCGGGAACCCCGCAGGCTGAGCACCAACTTGAGCCCATTTTATATTCGGCTTTGGCAAGCTGCGGCGTGCGCTGTGCAGCACCCGTGTCTCTCCGGGCAGAGGCTGGCATTCTCCCTAGCCTGCAGCTACGATTCTATCGATCACTGTACTCGCCGTGCTCTTCAGCGTCCTGGCTAAACTACTCGTTTTGCCACCACCCCACTACTTGGGTACATCTTCGGTTTCATAAGCACGATGTATACGTTTCCTCATAACCCAGGGCACAGCAGATACACAAGTACAGCATCAGACTGTCTTCTACCAGAGATTGTAATTTGTTTCAGCCTAGAGCAATTATTATATCGATTGGGCTGCTTGACATGCAGTTTAATTTTCAGCTGAATCTCTTGGCTATCTGCACAGCTTGCTGTCACCAAAAACTCCTGGGGTAGTTTACCAGAAGTGCCCACTACCTGCGATTCATATATAGTTTTAATGAAAGCAGCCAGGCTGGTGAGACTTTCGGAGATCCCAGATACTGAAGAGCAGAGGAAGGCAGCTGGCTGTAAATGGAGCTGTGCATTTCATCACTCCCAATAGGGTTAAACCGCATCCTCCTGCTGCCTGTATATATCTCTCTCTACAAATGAGATTACTGAGAATAAACACACTTTAATCCTTTTAAGTGACTGAAAATATAAATAACATCTGTGATTCCCAGAGGAACGTCAGGATTGGGTTCTTAGAGCAAGTCATTAGTTTAATGTGGGACAATAGGTATATTCCTAGTGCTGATATGTGAATGCCCCGAAGAAACACACAGAATGTCTGCTGGTGATATTACTATGTTGCTCCTAGTGCTGCTTTTGTCTGTTTCGACATTAATATTTAGTGCAGAGAGACGCTGTGATTGTTTTCCTTCAACAGATGCCCTCAGACTAGTTCTGGGTGTAATTTACTTGAGCCAGCTCTTAGGCAGTGTAGCAAGGGGTCCTTCCTTGGCCCTTTAAGGTCAAATGTTAGATTCAGAGTAAGTTTCTCCATTAATGTTTATCATTTGCAGATTGAGGGACATTAGCTGCCTGTGTTTATAATTTGCTTCAGTTTGTTTTATTGTTTGTTTTTTTTTTAATCACAATCTTGCTGGAAAACAATGAGATTTTCACTAGTGTTTTACATTTAGTGTTTGTAAATACAGAGCACTCTGCACATAAAGGATTAGATGCTGTATACATCCTCACCTGTTCTACCTTTTCTTTTTTTCCTCTTTGCTCTCTCTCCCTCCCATCACCAGGAGGCTGTTCATAAGCCTGTTTTTATTGTTATAGAGAGGGCACGGTAAACTGCCCTCAAAACAAATGCTAAACCACTGCTTGCCTGGTTGTTAGCAGATGGTAAGGTATTTAAAGGTCGATTGGCTTCCCCTCACCTCTTCTGCCTTGTCCTGCTTCCTTTCAGAAAGAAACAATTAGATCTGCCCTGTAGCCAGGGTTAACAAGATCCCAGGGACAGAACAAAGTAGATGGGGCTTCAGTTTTTTGCCATCACAAAGAAGTGTGCCAAGCTTTGCCCAGTGGCCCTCCACTTCCCCAAGGGTAGTTAATCATGTACTGTTTTCTTCTGACTTTATTAACCTGGTAATATAGAATATCATCAAAATAAAAGGCTTTGGGAGTTATATTTCCCAATGTGTTATGTGGCAGATGCCCCTGGAATCGTTTTTATCAGTCTGTTTTGCAAAGTCAGTGGCGTTTGGCATGAGTAAGTATGGGATATTGAGTGTACATATATACATCGTTGTGTGTGCACCTGAAGGCATCCTTCAGCTGTCTGTGTTTTTGGATTTGCTGTTCTTTGTATTTTTTGTAGTTGCAGTCTGGCCCATCTCAGAGGATGGTAGAGTTGCAGAGTCCCACAAGCTTGTGTTTTAGCAGGCGCAGCTTTGCAGAACATAAAAGGATGATGTTGTTGTACCCAGCTGCTGCTCCTGCTGTCGGTTTGTCAGTTCCAGAATGACTTCTTTAGCTTCCTGTTTTCCCTGCAGCCCCCAACCCGGTTTGCTTATTTGTATCTGTAAAGAACATGAGAAAGAGTTATTTTTACATACCCTGGTGTACAGGAGGCTGTTGTTCTGTTTGACCCCTTGCACTGCTTCCCAAGAAGGGATGCTCTGCATGTTTTCATTCCCACCCTTTGTATAAAAGATCATAACTGCAATCCTCTGTGGTCATTAAAAAAAAATAAATTCACTATCTCCTGGGGCTTGCGCAGTCATGGAGCACCACTTTTTATGAACACTGACATAGCTGAATAATGCGCCATGTATTGCTCCCAGCCATCTTCCATTTTCTAGCCCAAGTCAGCGGGTACTGTTTTATAGCTGGGAGAATAAAGGGAAACTTTGAGGCTGGGCTGGAACAAATTTGCCTGGGGTCTAACTCAGGCCTCAAGGCTCCCCTCAGTTGATGCTAAACCTCTGTAGCAAGATACCTTAAGCACTCTGCTGCAGCAACATCTTCTATAAAAAATATGTGGGACACCGTTTCTGACCTGACCTGAAGAAGAGTCCCAGTGTCCATGATATGGCAGAACAGTTACAGCAATTGAGGACACTAAAGGGGACATTGCAGTGTACACAGCTGGACCAGTCTGTTGCTCTGATTACTTCTGTAGGCAAGGCCTTGAAAGCCTGAGGTCTGCAAGACTCTTTAAGCTTAGGTACTTAATAACAGTTTAATGACTGAGAGGTTTTTTTGTGATGACTAAGTCAGAGAGTATATGTGAGTTCTTGTGGCATCATAAACTGGGGCTTGCCGGTGACAATGTCTTGCCAGCCTTCTGGCCTAAAGGGAGAAAGTAAGTTTTTGTCTCACTGAGTTCCTATAACCTGTAATGTACCAACCTGCAAGAAGACTCTTCTTGTTTCCTACTGTGAGATGGCTGGAAATGTTAAATTTCTGTAATGAACAACTTTTCTGAGTCATCTCTAAGGCTGTTAGAATCACTGGGGGATGTCTGCTGAGTGTGTACTTTAGAGGGCAGTTTGAAGTTTTAAGAATTGAACAGAATAAGACACTTCTGTCAATATTCAGGCAGAAAATGCCAGTCGTACCTCCTGGGCTAGTCCTCATCAAGGACGGGGATTTGAACAAGTAATCTCCAAGAGGCCAAATCTTAGTATCTCAGGATCTCTAATCCCTTCCTATTGACTACAATGTTTCTTTCAAAATTGTTGCCCTCTTCTGCAAAAGCTTTTATTTCTAGGGCATTAGCAGTATTTCCTTCTCTGGATATTATCCTGATCTAGTCTTTAAAGTATCCTCTGGCTGGTCTCTATTCAAACTTGTCATTTTACCTCACAGTGGTTGCATTCAATGTTTTGCTGCCTCTGGAATGACACAGTGATCATCACATTGACCAGCACTTCTCTAGGCCTGCCTGGATCCCTCAGATCAGTTCCTTCATGCCACTGGGCCACCTCTCTCGGGCAGCTTAAGCAGACCATAATCTCCCTTATTACATCTGATGACACTGCATGTCTTTTACCTCCCTACTGTGGGATTCATTTTAGGGAATGAGTAGGGAGAAGAAGAGATTGATTTGTGAAGGTCTTTGAGAGCAAGAAGCAAGGGGAAATGGAGGTCTGGAGGAAGGATTGGTGGTAAATGAGGAATGGTATGATTGGAGCAACATGATGGTGTTGGTCTTAACTGATATATCTTTTTAGTGGACCAGGTGAAAAGAATGTCTGCTAGCCCTACCTCTTACAAGTCCTTTATAAGGAGTGATATGCTGACATTCTGAGGGATTTTATAAACTTTTCCCCAGAGTTTTAGAAAAACTTTGTAAACCAAGTGGGCTAAATGCATATTACTGCCATGCTTACAGGAGAGGAATAACAGTTTAGCAGAGTTAACATGCATGGAGCAACATCAATGTGAGAATAACAGAAACACTAAAATAATAATTTATCTCAGTGTTCGGTGTGAGAGAATCTGGGGAGGTTCTCGCACAGGACCATTGCTTCACATAGCCTGAGTCTAAGCTGTCTCAAATTGGAGTGTCAGTAGAAGTAGACTTAAAATAAATCAATAAAATGAATAGTAACAAATCACTGGGATCAGATGTTAATCCCCAAAGACTTCTAAAGGAACTCAGATATGAAATTGCTGAAGTCCTAACAGTGGTGTGTAATCTATCATATAAATCAGCTTCAGTGGCAGAGGAAGGTGGAGAATGTGATGCCAATTAAAAGAAATGGTTCTGTTTGGGCAACATCGAAGCAATAAGGTTGTCATTTTACCAATACATTATTCCAGCATAAGCTAGTGCTGTAGTCAAAAGCAGTGGCTCAGCCTCCCAGCCACTCATTCCTGC
>NW_010206128.1:4730-15121 GCF_000695765.1 Mesitornis unicolor
GTCCCTCTGTGCCTCTACGGTGTAATTCTGTAGCAAACCTGAGTAGGGAGCTGGTCCTGGTTGATACTTACCAAGGAAATACTGAATTACTATTTTTAAGGCAGATCACCTTCCTGACCCACTTAATGTGTCAGTGGCACAAAGTTTGCCCCTGTCACAGGGAGAGGGTGGTAGGGAGTGGGAGATGCACAGATTAGGACAGCAGAAGGGAAGGACTTGTGCCTGAAGCAGCTGAACTTGCTTGCAGGGGTTTGCTTAGATGCAAAACTGCGGTATAAAGTTATGACTTTGTGCTGGAAAATTGGCTGGGATGATAAATGAGGTCATGGTTTCATCTTTAGTGGCCGTGCAAGATTATGTTCTTGTACATCCTATTATTCCCACCTCTGTCTGTTGGAGCTGTTGTGTTGTCCTGTCATCATACTGACAAATTTTGCTTAGGTGTCTCTGAGATGGGTGAGATCAGGAAGGTGATCCAACTCAAAAATAGCCTCATGAAAATAGTAAAATCAGGGCAGTGGGACTGGGAAAATAAGTTAGAAGTGGGTCCCCTCAAACCAGCCCTGTGGCTGAAGAAAGATGAAAGGCATAAAAATCTGTGTGACTGCGTGATATAATTGCAGATGAGATCCAAGTTTGGAAAATGCAAAGTAATGCATTTTCTAACATGGAGAGAAGGAAATCTTTATTATACATATTCAGCAGAGGTGCTAAATTGGCTAATAAGCAGAAAATAGGTCTTTGGAGATAGTGTGGATAGTTCTTGGAAATTTTTGATCAGCATTAATCAAAAAGGCAGACTTTATTTGGGACAATTAGGAAAGAAGTCAAGCAAGAACCACAGTTATACCGTTGTATAGTTGTGTAATATGGTATGTATAATATGGTTCCTTCTTCTCCCCAAGCTCAGAAAGTTTATAAATGAAGTAAAAAAGCTTGAAAAGGGCAGCAAAGGCTTTTAGAAGTATAGATTAAATACATCTGAGAATAAATAGTCTAGGTCTGGTCATCACAGAAAAGCAATTTCTGTAAAGGCGGTGTATGATGATCTATGAGATTATGAATTGTGTGGGGAAGGTGAGTACAGAAAGATTATTCATTGTTTCTCATAATGTGGGAAGTGTTCTGTAACACAGTTACAAAATGATACAATATGATGCACAGTGAAATGGTGAAACTCATTGTTGTGAGAATTTTGTGGAAGCCAAAGATTGGAAGGTTTAAAAACAAATTATGCAAAATCCTGGCAAAAACTGCATCACTGCAGTGATATCCATACAACTTCTGATTTGGAAAGTCTACGCTGCCAGTTGCTGGAAGCTAGGAGGGTATATCAGAGAAAGATAAATCTGTATTTGTCTTTTTCACAGTTTTTTTCTTCCCGTGGGCATCCTCTGTTGGGCCATGTGAAAGACCTTGTTCAGTTTTATGGGGGTCTTTGATCTAACCCCGTACGTCACAGTACATCATATGCAACACATTGCAAATTGGAAGCAGTTAATCAGAATCTAAGGTTATAAGATTCATATATAAGATATATAAGGTCATATTTTCTTCAGTTGGGCAACTGAGCGAGTTATCAGTTCAGCTGGCAACAGAGGGTGAACTGTTTTCTGCTGAATGGCTTTACAAACGGCGTGATGGGACCTGGAGATGGGATGTGAAAGGCAGGAGCCCTGGGGCTAGCATGAGGTTGGAACCAAGGCTGCTGGCAGTGACACTGGCTTCTGCTCAAATGGTAAGATGAGGTACCTCCCAGTTGTCCTCTTGTTCATTGCTGTATAGCCCCTTCTCCTCTGCTATACTTGGCTTGACCTTGTGCCTAGTAGATCTAAGTATCTTACTAGGAAACTACTTTTCCTCCTGCCTTTGGTAAGATTATTTTCTGTCACATTAGTGAGGTGAATCAGCTTACAGGAGGAATGCCATGTCTGGGATTCACTACAGACAGCATGTCACACACTGCGGTGCCTAAGCTAATAGGAAATGCCAGCGAGGGGAATACGTGTAAGATGCTGTCTCCTGGCAGAAGCTCAGACAGTTATTTCTGGAAAATGAGGACTCAGAGCCTGAAAAAGAGTTGGGTTTTTTTTGCACTCGGGCCCTACAGCTTGTTTAGTACAAACTTTTGGAAGGGCAGAGTCTGGGGATGCTGCTCTTGGGTTGTTTCACCATTATGTCTAGTGACTGGCAAACTAGAGGCAGCATGAGGAATGATGATCATCCACAGTGAGCAGGACTTTGTCTTAGTGATTAGGACTCTCTCTGTAGATACTGATGGTATTTTTTCAGTTCATTACCACAAATAGTTTTCAATAGACTACTACACCTAGCATAGTAGACCTTTCCAAGGAGGGAAAAGAACCAAGGTAGCCATCAAACAAACACGTGGTTTCAGTGTACCCAGGAGCACCTTGGCACCTTGGGCACCTAAATGAATTTTTTTGTACCCAGTGCAAGCATAGCTTGGGACAATGGTAAGGCCCCAAGTGTTTCATGTATTTTGTGTTTGAACCAAATTTGCAGAAGAAAAAGCTGCCCACTGTATATGATTAATCAATTAGATGATAGTATTCTTAGTTCCTCAGTCTTTTCTCTGTAATTTTGTGGATCATTATAGCTAGTTGTCACCTTTTGCTATTTGAGAAAATGATAAGGAGCTGTCATGAAAGCCTAGCGTGAAACCATTTATTATGAAGATGTGTGTTGTAGACAATATGAGGGGTTTTGATAATCTTAGTGTTTTAAGGAACTGGGAACTGCAGGTCTAGCAGGAGAATGCTTTTAGAGATGAAGATCAATAGTTTTCTTTTATCAGTGAAAAAGGCTTTTATTTTTTAAGTCAAAAAAGGCAGAAGGTGTTAATTTGTTGTACTGCAAAATAGACTTGGGTGACATAAACATTTTGATGAGGTACCTGGGAGAGAAGTTGTTTTGACTGTGGGAATTTGGTAAGTTTTCTGGAAAGCCTGTGTGACCCTAAAGGGTTTTAATAGTTTTTTTTGTAAAATCACTTTCACCCTAAGGACAATGGAAGTCTAGGTGATACAAATTCTCAAACCAAAGGAGTGTTTCAAATATATCAAAGAATATATGTGGTTGTATATATCTAAATTGACAGATGCATTAAGTAGCTGAGATTATAAAGAGAAGTGTTTGTATGTTTGAGAAATATTCTTTACAACTTTTTTCAGAATAGGGCTTTTGATAATTGCTGATTATCTAGAGTTGTTAAGCCAAAAAGTGAGCATGGAAGGGATAAAAAAGTCTGGAAAGGTTCTGCTTTATAAAAACACTTGTATTTTAGTAATAAAAGAGTAATAGAGGTTGCCTCTTAGTTTCTGCCTTAGTCTGAGTCCTCTTCTAATCACCTGAGTGTGGCTGGTCAGCATAAAATCTAGCACAAATGAATGTTATTGCCAGGTTTGAGGGCTGTAAAGGAAAACTGAGTCACTACACAGTAGTGGTGCCAAAGAAATCTCTCTTGACAAGGGAAGTACGCCAGCCACTTCGGTTGATTCCTTGTTTGGATTAAATGCTACGCTGGAGGTTGGGTCAGTTCCACAGCTGCAGGTTTGCAGGCAAAGATCTGGCCCAGGTTTGTAGGCCAGATCTCTTCTTTTGCAGCTGATGTCATATTTGCTATAGTGAGCTGTAAGAACATCAAAAGCTAAGGAAGCCAACATGGATTGGGGTTTAGCAAAAAGTAATAGCCAAATTCTGAAATGAGTCTGAACTATGGTAACCCTTACTGACTTCTGTCTGCTGGAGAACCATTCCCGTGCAGCAGTGAGATCAAACCACCAAATGTGAAATGTGTAAAGGGAAAGGACAACTGCTACTGTGAAGGTGCCACAACTTTCTAGGTCCTCTCGGCCTTCAGATACAGCCCTGTCTTCATGTTTTCCCAGAATTTGGCTCATTGAAGCTGAGTAATTATAAAACATACACGGTTATCTCAATGCTGCTGTTTCTACTAGAGGAAAAGTGAGACATGATTTGTAAGAGAGTAGCAGAAGAGGAATAAGCAACAGATGGTGTGAAGGTTGGCAGGTCAGTTAACTGTGAGAGTAGGAAGTGGAAATGCAAAACTGAAATACCAGTGGTGCTGCTTCTTATGAAGTATCTGCACGTCCTGTTCCTTCAGCGGGAGACACAGACCATGCAGTCTTTCAAGGAACCCCAACCATGGTACCCCTCAGGATCTGCCCACAGGTCTCCCATCTTTCCTGGGCGTTTACTCATTCCTCACCACTTAGCATTGTTCTCCATTCCTTCCTTCTTAAGGGTTTTTACTATCAAACCCTGACCTGCAAACTCTTGAAAAAGTGGATGCTGTCTTCAGTACTCTCTTTCTGTGTTCCTCATCCACAACTCAGAGATTCACCACCTGCTGACCTAAGTAAGGGTGTTTGTCCGTTAATGATGGCACTTAGTGCCATGGCCAATAGGTTGGAAGCTCATCCTCAGAACAGATCAAAGTACCCCTTCTCTCTGTAGTGTTCTGTAACTCAGATATGGTGCTCTGAATTTTTTTTTTTTTTGGAAGGGTGCTTTCACAGGATGAGCGAGTTTTTATGTAAGAATGCTGAAAACATAAAACTCTCTTGACATACTTGCTGCATCTTTGAGTCCAAGAATACAGTTCATGCACTGTCTTCAGGGTTTGAATTCCAGTGTTTCCAGTGCTCAGAGTTGCTATAATACAATGATTTTTTTTGTGAGATTAACATTTTCTGAGGAATATAAAGAGTGTGCTCATTCCCTGCCCACAGAGTGGAAGCATGGATTCACTGAAGACCTGTCCTTTGAGGTTGTGTATTAAGAATTTGAAAGAAATCTGTTCTTCAAAGCTGCTTTTTTCCCCTTGTGAACTAAATTTACTCTCATGCTGTTAATTCCTCCTTCCCCCGCAATCCTTCTTAACATGCCCTGAGTTCAAACAGTTTCATGGTATTATGGAAGTAGCAGCCTCGGTCTTTTTGTGAGCAGGAGCGGGTCTGGTTTTGGCTATAGCCAAACTACAATTTTACTAAGCTGTCTGGTACTACCGTTAGGTGACACTTAGTTGTATAGTGTGCTGATGCAGTTGTTTTCTTTCCCATCGTACCATTTTCTGTAAATCCCTGTGTTCAAAGGACACCCAGGGAAATTACGAACAAAAAGCCACCTATTAGTGAACCATTAATTGCAATAGATTTCTGCCTGTTTCCTGATGCAAAGCCTCCCAATGTGGCTTTTTGTGGGCTCTTAAGACCTCCCTTAATTGCTGCCAACCTTGAGCTACTTTACAGCACCAAATAAATACCTCTGCGTGCTGTTTAGCCGAATAAATGCCGCTGCCTGAGAAAGCCTGTCTGTGGCATTGGCAAACTGGTGCTAGCACACTCCAAATTATCAAGTCCAGTGGAGCTTGGTTCTGCCTTGCCCTAGCGCTGGCTGCTGCTGTTTCTATCATGTCCAAGGAAAAAAGAAAGAAAAAAGCAGCAGTGGCAGCAGCTACTGAAGGCCAGATTTGCTGTGTGCTGGATGAGGTTGATGGGGGCATCTGCTGTGGTTTGTGTTATCTTTCTAGGTTTTGGTTTTAGTGGGCAAGTTGGAAGATCGACCGTTGGGTATGAAAATAAGTGGTTGTAGTAGGAATACTTCTGTGAAAGCAGAGGGCCATGTCTAAAAAGGAAATAATGGAGCAGAATGTGCTTGGCATAAATTCAGAAGCTTTGTGCATTAACTGCAATTGGTAAGCTCGTAATGCAGGCTTTAAATTGCTGTTGCTTTTTTCGAAGGAAAGGCTTGATCCAGTTTGGTATCATTTAGGGTATATGGCACCTTTTAACAGAGTCTGTGTGGTTGGAATTGGGGACAGTCCTGCTTTTTTTAAAGTCAATTTTGATCCTTTCACAGATTGAAATAGGAGTAGAATTACAGTACTTTGACAGCCAAAGATTTCTCGTGAGATGTCAGTTACCCTCACTGTGTATAGCTGGTTCTGGCAGAAAGAGCTTTTCGGACTAGCATCAGTTACTGCAATAAAGTAAATTGCTTGTCCCGTCTCTTAGACAAGGTGAAAAATCACAATGTGAGTTGTAGCTGTGGCAGTAGCTCGCATCACCATCTCCTGAGCCAGGCTGAGATCATCAGATGACCTTGTCTCAGTTCAGAAACGCTTGTGAGATCCTTCTGAAACCAAATCAGTACTCTCCCTCTGAAGTGAAAATGGGATGACCCTTTTTCAAGGACACAGAGAAAAAAAAAATAGAGAGTGGGAGGACAGGGAAAATAGATCAATGTAAATAAAGTGGCAGTGTTGATGGATTTAATTTTGATGGAAGCTAATAATAAAAAACGTAGACTTTCTCATGACAACATTTGGGATGAATTGCGATTTTATTCCTTTGCTTGAACTTGAGTTTTGAAGGAGGTATAAATTGCAGAATCAGGCATGTAATCATGGAGATACCATGCTGTCTGGCCTGGGACTGCTAGAGGCCTTTGTACCTCACCTTCTCCTGCTTTTCAATTTATTTCATTTTTTTTTCTGCACCCTTCATTCACCTCCTGCCATTATCCCTCCTCCTTCTGCCCACAAGGCTCTACCCAAGCAGTGTTTCTTTAACCCTCTCCTACACCCTGTTTTTTGGGATATAGGACTGGTTGGCCTCTCTCTAGGAACTGCTGCAGCTCAAAACAGAAAGCCAGATACTGGTTTTATTATTTCCCAGTCGTGATTTCAGAGCCCCAGCATCAATATGATAATGGACCCCTTGTTTGGATTTGCTCCCCACCCGGATAGGAGCCCTGTGCACAGGATTTTGTTTGTTGTTACTCTTGGTACATGGTGGGGGATGCACAGCCACAAGCTGGAAGCGGCAAGCAAACAAACAGTAGCGAAAAACAACTCCAAACAAATAACATTTGTCAGATCCCTGTTGTCAAGGGGCTTTGATTCAAATTCTTAAAGCAGCAGCGAGCAGTGTTTTGCATGCCTCAGAGCATGGAAACCACCAATAACAGGCAAATGCAAACGTTTAGCCTATGAAGGTGGCTATAGCTTCTCCTCATGCAGTCACATTGCTGTCTGTAGAGATAACTCTCTAAGGCAAGGCTGGAAATTTGCTGGAAATGGATGGAAAATTGCCATCCTGGTACGTGCCAGCAAGCAGCAGCAGCAGGGAAGTAACAACTGGATTACTTAGAAATTCAGTACATGCACCCATCCCACATCCTGGCAGGTGAAATGGGATGCTGTCTGCTCCTGTCTTACTCTCCTTGTGCAGCAGTGGAGGTCTCTTGGGCCACACACAGCTTGCAAATGCTTTGAAGATGGCTGTGAGACCATGGGCCGCCACTGCCATCATGGGGTCCCCTGAGGTTTGCTGGGAGCAGAAGCCCCAAAGCACGCATGGAGATTTTGGGATGTGCATCCTCAGTGGGGAAACCTGGGGATGTTGGGCAAGCTGAGCCTAAAGTTGTAGACCAGGGAGGGTCTCTTCCAGCTGAGGCTGGGCTTCTCCTGTGTGTTCCCCAGTAACCTTCAGGACTCTCCGAGATGTTTCTCTTCCATTGCAAAGCAGCAGGAAAGCATTTTTCTGATGTCTGTCCAGGTGCAGTGTCTCTGGGTTGAAGCAAAGTCTTTTACAGTCTCCAATGTGATGGCTCATCTCTCTAGACAAAAGTTTTTTCTTTTACAGTTTCCAGTGTGATGGCTCATCTCTCTAGACAAAAGTTTTGGCACATCTTAAGGGTTGCTTTATGGAGCTTATGCAAATATTTTGAACAGATTTTTTTTTTCTTTGATGTGTGCATACATATTCCGTTAGTATTAATGAAAATCTGATCTTCCTACTGGTTGAGGGTTTTAACGTATAGATGGGCAATAGGGCATTTAACATCTCAGTTTAAAGAATTTTAAACTTGTTCAGGGATCAAAGTTAGTAAGGTGCAATTGGAAAGTTATAACTGTTCTTGATTACAAAGAGCGATAAATTTTTAATAACAGTTTTCTAAAAGCATCTGAAAAACATGAAAATGCCATCAGCTTTGCAAGAAACTGCTGTATTGGGTTTCCTTGACAAATGGAGAGAATTCAGATCCTCCTAGAGGGTACTGTCATGTAGGTCTGGGGTTTAGGGAGTTTACAGCAAAAGGCAGGAGCAGCTGCCCAAAGTGCTGTTATTCGTAGCTTTAGCGAGAGTGCCAGCTCCTCTTCTGAACCCCTGTGATTTAGGGGAGTCCTGCTTATGAATCAGGGCAGAGAAATTAGGAAAGCCTGTCATTAGACTGTATGCAAGCTCTGTTGAGGCCAGTGTTTGTTAGAATTTTATGTTCCCTACTGCAGAGAATGGCAGCTCTGTATGATCAAGCTCCAAACTGAACAAAAAAAGACAGCTTTTTATTTATCTTAAAATCATTAGATGTTATTAATAGTTTCTGGACACTCTCATTTCAAATGGGAAGTGAATGCACCACTTCCCCTGCTAATCTGTGAATCCAGAGATTTACAGTGTTTGGTTTGACTATTCATGATTTATTTACTTTTTAAAATTCAGACATAGGCATGTGTGTGATGATTTATTCCTCCTTGTAATTGGATACAGTGATTAAATGAGCTTGCATATTATACTTCATTGTCCTTCTGGAATGTGGGCAGCCATGTCTTTAAACCAGCAGCTCCTAATGGAATTTATTCCAGTTCCCATATATTTACTGTAATCGTGATGTGTTTCTAAAAACTGATTTGGAGAATTGCTTTTAAATATATGTTCTTATACAGGGACTATTGAGCTAGCTGAAGAGTTGAACATAATCTTCAGAGTCTTCCTTTAAGAGGAAGCCTTGCTGCCTTCCCTGACAGGCACTCTTAGTAAAAATGAACACATGCTCACTATTTTGTAACCTGAAAGAAGCTATTGGTAGTGTTAGACCTAGCAGAAGTGTCTGCTGGGCTGCAGCAACCTGTTTAAGGAGACTGTCATCACATAATTGATGATTTTCCATAGAATAGCTAGGGATGATATAGAAAAGATACTGCTTCTTAACGAGAAAGGAAAAAAAAAAGAGGGATTTTATAATTGGCCTTTAAGACTAACTGAATAAGCAAAGCAGTTTAATGAGAAAAAAATAAATTGCAGAAACAAATGCAGAAAGATAATGAGTTATCATTTTCCATATATACTGGCATTCAGAAGCCACAATATCTGTAACTGGTGCTGTGCAAAGATGGAGTAAGAGGCAGTGCTCTGCCCTGGGAATTTACAGGGTCCACTAAGAGAAGACTCAGCAACCTGCTGCAGCAGAGGGATGGGAACAGCAGCGATAGGAAGCCTTGTTAGGGAAACTGGGTATGGGCACAGTTTTTTCAATAAGGAGGCTATCTCAGCAATGCTAGTAGTCCCAGTGTTTGAGATTGTATCTTTTAATCAAAAAAACCCCAGCCCTACCAGCAGCAGCTTGAGGTGCTATTACTTCATCAATTCTAGCTGAGTTACTTTGTCTGCAAACATCACTGTGGTTACATGGCAGCTTTTACTTCACTGAGACAATAATTTGACGCTCTCTTTCTTCTACAGATGTACTTGCCCTCATTACTTATTGGAACATAGTGTCTTTGAGAATTTGATGCCCTGTCTCAAATTTGGTTGAAATTTGTCAACAGATTCAAAGGTTACATGGGTAAGGGAGAGCAAGACTGAAAGTTAGACAGACAGCTGCAAAATTCTTTTTCCTTTAGGGAACAAGAAGTGCTGAAGGGAAGTAGAAAATACGCTGCTGTTAGCCTACTTCATATGAAAAGGGTTTTGAAATGTGATAGGGAAAGGTGATTTGCAGTGGGATCACCATCTGAATCCCACATTTGGTGGTTTTGTCCTCACTGGTAGGAGGTAAATGCACTAGTGCTGTCCACATGAGACTGCAGAGAGATGAACAGAATGGGAGTGAGGATACTGGGTTTGTACTCTCAGCTTTGGCAGGTACCTCCCACCTCAGCTAGTGCTGTCGCTGAACCTGTGTCTGCCTCCCTTTCTCTGTACAGGGGAAAAATAAAGCTTGTACATTTTATGAAAAACAGATGTTACGTGTAGTGGTGAAACATTGTCATGGAGCACAGATGAGCCAAGATACCCAGTTTAATGCAGTATCCTATCTGGTACTGCAGTTCATGTTTTTTACCTTTGTATCGGATTTGCGTATGCTTGTGCAGAAAGGTATGGTTTACGTCTCAGCCAAGGAGATTCCCCTGTACCCTGTGGAAGTCCAGGGAACATCTGGCAGTGTTGATGAAGGGGTAAAACCTGAACAAACAATTTCTACAAGGTACAGAGTGCATCTCTTCCATTACATGCTTTCCACTTTGTGCATGAAGGATAAAGTATATTGCAAGATACTTTAGG
>NW_010206128.1:15152-20921 GCF_000695765.1 Mesitornis unicolor
AGATACAAAAGAACAAGGCTGAACTATACCAGTCCAAAGTTATACTTATCTGAGAGTTGTATTTTGCATGTATTTTCTGTGACTAAATCAATAAATAACACTGAAGATCTGAAATAATGGCAAAAGTAAATATACACATCTAGAAAATTACCCCACTGGGCTTTCATCCAGTAATTGCTTAATATCCCTGCTTTATTTAACTGAAATAAGCAAGGTCATCATATAAAATCCCTAAGTAATTACAGTGCAGCTGAATCAAAGATGTAATGCTGAGCTCTCTGATGAGTGAAAATAGTTTGAAAATTTTCAAAATAAAGGTGTTCTTTCTTAAAAGAAAGAAATGCTGAACTTAAAAAGTAATGCTGAACTATTGTGTTGCAAGCAGCTGAGGGTCCTTGCACAAGAGCACAGTTCTGCTGCCCCAGGGAATTTTGCCATGCAGGTATTTTAATACTCACGAGCGGCTGAACTCCAGATAGTTCCCATTCCTCATCTCTTACCTCTGCATGATCTTTAAACTGTGCAAGCAAGAACCTTTGCTACTTCTTTCATTCTGCTGTCAGTACAGGTTTGTACTGACAAACCCAATGGTTTGAAGTTGTTAGATGTTCTTAATATATACACAGGCTATGCACAAGGTGATTTTTTTCACTGCTTTCTTCTATTAAGTTGTAATAATAAGGAGAAAAGTTGTCTTTGATTATATCTCAACCTGTCATTGGAATGATATGGGTGTCTCAGTACAGCAAGTACAATTTCAGGTTCACAATTTAAGGACCTATATCATGTAAATAAGCCTGCAATTAATGTAGTAGTTTTAACACCACCATCATAAAATGCATTTTTGGAACCTATTCACCCCATGGGGAGGCAAAATGCAGGTCCCTTATGAGTGCTCTAACGATTGTTCTCTGTTCTTATGCTGTGAAGTTGTGCTTTGCTGTCCTGGGGAGCAGGAAGGAAGCAAGTGTGAGAGATAGAAGATGCCAATATGTCCCTGTTTGGTTTGGTTTTTTTTTTGGGGGTGCGTGGGGTGTGAAGAGTATCATGTGTCCCTCCTGCCATCAGCCTCCCAGTGCAAGGAGGTCTCTGCTGTGTGGTGTAGGTGTTTAGATATCGCCCAAGTTATTTCAGAGGTATCTGGGCAGTCTGTGGCCATCAGCCTCAACTATTGTGCACTCTGTCCAGCACCACAGTGAGATTGCAGCATGCTAATACCTGTCGGGTCCCCTGTGGGGTTTGCATGATGAATTCGCTCCTCTTTGCATCTTGCCCAGCAGAGCCAGTTGCACATCGCAGCTGTGCATCACCTTTGCTGGGCATTTTTCCTCTGTATGTCAGAAGATGTTGGTGAGCGAGTTGCTGCTTTTGAGGTTACATGACCGTGGTCCACAGCTGCAAGACCCTGACCTAGTCTGTGTGACACAATACACCAAAAATATCCCACCACTTGACCCAATGCATTGCTCTTTCACATGCTGGAAGAAGTGAGTAGTCTGTACATTTGCCTAATGCACGTTATTGCCATCTTATGCAGAGGTTTGGACCAAATCCAGCAGTTCTTGCTCTGATGAAAGTGCCATCATTCCCTTTGTAGGCAGTTCTGCCAAATCTACAGAAGCCAGGAGCATTTTGCCAGTGGAGGCTTTGTCGTGCTAGGCTTCCCTGAAGAGACACTGTGATGTTTTCCGCACATGCTCCAGCGCCACATGTTGGGGAGCTTGCACTGCTTAGCATATTTATGATAATTTGGCTCCCAGGGGCAAACAAGATTCTTCTTATATCTCCTTCCCTGGGCCGAAGCACAAAGGAGTTTCTCCTTGCTGCTTTGTAGGGGGGAAATAATAGATCAAAGCTTGTTGCTAAACACTTTTAAAAATACACAGTGCGTATTCATACATTTCTGTTCCCTTAAGGGACCTACCCCTCAGTTGGTATGGAAAGCAGTCAACAGCAGGTGGCGGGGATAATGCTGCACACTGAAGTCCATGCCTTGCACCTGACCTGCAGAGCTTTAGATATGACATTGCCATGTGTAGTTTGAGCTTCTTATAAACCGCCATGGGATGTATTCTGATCACTGTACTGTAGTTGTTGTAATTTGCTGGACTGGATATTGTCCAGATACAGTGGATTTTGGAGCCTATCATTACATACTGAAGTTTAAACTTTTTGGATTAATAGTCTTAAGTAATTTGAAAACAATGTTAGTTAAGATTATTTATATATACATATACGTCATTTTGAGTTGCAAGCAGAAAATTTACTTTTCAGAAGTGTTGCTGAAAAGTAAGCTTTAAAAAAATATCTCAAGGTGAAGACCCAGAAATGAAGAACTCACAATCTTTTTTTGAAGATACGATGATATTTTTATGTATAACATTAGATTTGAAGATTACTTTTTCCTAGGAGTAGATTTTCCAATTTGGTGATGAGAAAGATGTGCTGAACTTGAAACTTGGCTCTTCTTCAATGCCATTCGAGTGTTAGACAGCAAAGATGAAAAGAATGAAGATTAAGTACATCTTCCTTTATATTAACTTTCTGAAAGTTGAATGTCTAGTCTAATTTTAGAGTTCCCTTTAGACTCAAATGTGTCCTAAGGTGTTGGACCTGGGAAAAAGCTTGAGCAGCCATGAGCACCTCATAGCACCCACTCAGTAGGACCAGGCTTGAAGTAGGGGCAGGTGATGCAGCCCTTTCGTGTGTGCTGCAGTCTGTGGCTGGAGCTCAGCTGTGTGTGATGGCTGTGCTGCCACCAGGCAGTAAAAGCTTTGAGTGGCTCCGCTGAGGCAGTGACAGCTCCAGGTGGCACCTGGAATTTGTATCCTTGAGGAGTCTGAGCTGGAGAGCATTGCATCCCTCTGAGTGCCTGGATATGGGGGTGATGGCAGGGATGCAAAGTCATCCAGGTGCAAGAAAAATAGAAACTTGCCTTGCAGTTGCTCATACGGCTTTCACCAAGGCATGCTGGTGCCTGAGGTGCCTGGTGATGAAAACCCATGAGGGCAGGTCAGCAGCATGCTGAGCTGCTACTGCTGCTTGCCCGGCTCTTCTACCCCATAAGGCAGCCGGACCCCAGGCAGAAGGATGAAAGCGAACCATTAAATCCTCCATCCTGCTGCTCCAGGCAGTCCTGGTCTGGCTGACTTATTTTAAGCAATCGATGGGAAGAGAAGGATGGTTTTTTCTTCTGTAGTACTTTGGGAGATGCCTGATGCAAACAAGGAGTGGCTGTCTTCTGCAGTGAGGCTTGTGTGAGAGCTTCTCACTAAATACCTCAGTTCAGTGTCAAGTGAGCTTTCACTGCAAGGAAAGCTTAGGTGTTTTAGTTGCAGTAGTGAAGGCCTTTTTATAACAAGAAGTAGAATATCTTAGGGTGACTGCTATAGGCAATATTTCTAATACTTCAAAATGTATAAGGTGTACTGGATTTGTCCAATAACTTCAAATCACTCTGACCATTATAGCTGCACATTAATCACCAGGGCTTCTTCCTACCTGGGGTTAAAAGAAGAGCTTCGGATTTCTGTGTGGAAAAATTAGTGCCTCATTAAAGCCAGACAAGTTTGACATTTGCTCTCTGCCTGTGGTTTCAGGGCTCTTTGTCCCTCAAACAAAATATGAAACTGCTCCAATACATGTGATAGCAGCAACTGGAATGCAACTTTAGGAGGATCTTTGACCTTACCAAACAGAAAGTGTTTGATTCATTCTGCAGATGTTAAAAAACTGCTAGAAGTCTCTGGGAGATGACCTTAGAAATTGTTCCTAGTTCTGATTTTTGTGCTCTAATAAAAATTCTGGTTGTACAGGTTAAATATCTTGCCCTTATGTATTTTCTTTTTCTAACCTAACACACAAAATAAATGGCTTGCTCTTTATTCCTTTGTGCATTGATTTCTTGGTGCTTCAGTGGTTAGATGACATAACTACTATAATTGTTTTAATACATTAGCAGCAAATTATATATTGATGTTCTTTTTTCCATTGACCTTTCTTTCTCGAGATAATTTTCATTTTTTGCTTCATGCTGTGTCCATGGTGGCATAGCATTCTTAGAGGATTTGATTTTTGGATTAAGGGCTAATTCTGCCAGGTCCTGAGCACTGTTGCCATCTGCTGAATTCAGGGCAGATCTGGGACTGCTCAGCACCCTCTTGGACGTGAGCAATATCTTGCTAGATCAGGTAGTAATGATAGCAGTTTGCATTTACTGTTTGTACTCGGAGACATCCTGACATTTTTAGTAAATGGCTGTGGAATCACAGATTATTGAGAAACTCTTGTATTTTCAGAGTTGCCCTCAAATCATCTTTCCATTTCTGCAGAACAAGCAGTTTTCTGAATGCAACTACAACTGGCTGGACATGGATTTGCATTGCTGAAAGGTTTCAGAGCATTGCATATTATTGTGTGAACCAAAACATGCAAAAATTCTACATGTAGCAGTGTCTGCCTTGAGGTGTAATTATAATTTTTCTCATTTTGCGGGAAGGTGCAGGAGAGTTGACAAGAATTTATCAAGTTTAAGAACTTTCAGCACCAAGAGGTTGAAAAATTTGAAAATGCTGTGCTGTAGCCCTCATTTAGTTTAATTTGAACTCAGTGAGTGAATATTTAAAATGGCAAAAAATGTCTGTTCCCTGTAGAATAGTAAGTAATCAGCATCCATTTTACTCAGGCACAGGGAGCTTATCTGTCTGTTTGCCCAGCTGTAACCCCATCTCATAGGGCTGCTTTTCTTGATAATGGTGGGAAATGCAAGTTTTAACTATTACTGAGCTGTTATAGTACTGCTAACCCCATTACTGAACATTTTCTTTAAAAAAAAAATATATATTTCCAGTATGTGCTTTGAAGTCATAAGGCTCATAGCATTATTGAGTCCAGCTTTTCAGTCATATATAGGAAGATAAAACCCCCGAAGGATTAAGCTGTTTTTGTTTTGGTTTGATTTGGGTTTTTTTCCCCAGATATACTCTGGAGGATGAGCCTCACTAAATGTTAGAGAAGTGGCTGGTCCTGCAAAGTAGGGATGATGCAGAGAATGTAAATGAGAGCAAATTTTGAAGTTGTTGGTGATATTTTAAATTCAGCTTTCTGGCTAATACTGATAAGTGTATTAACACAGGGAGATGTCAGGAACTGACCCTGTGGTCATCCCACCGTCTTTGCCATAATCACAAATGGGAAATGGCATAGCTAGAGAGTTTCAGAATTGTTTGTATGTTGCCTAACATACAATTATTTCTCTCTCCATCTTTGTCTTTCTCAGAAAAAATCCCCCTAAAACATCAAGGAGGTCTCATTGCTGCACGAAACTCAAAGTTTGCACTGGTGTTTGAAAAATGTGTGTGTAACCCCCATTCACATTTCATGCTGCCAGAGTTCCTACCCACTGCCCCACAAGTGCATTATACTCAGGTTCTAACATGCTTCAAGAGATAGAAGATCCTATGATCTCCTTCTATTTGGTATATTTCTGAGAGAGAAATTGAGCAGTAAGGGCAGTTTAGGGATTTCCTCATCTTGGAAAGCAGAAAGTTTAGGGTGTAATATTCTTAATTCAATACGTTTTACTCAGTTTTAATCTGTCATAGTGAAAACCACAACTGCTGTGTAGCAGAGTAAGGGTTGCTAACCTGACACTACAATATTACCTTAAGAGTAGTTTTAACCTACAAGTTAACCATGGATTCCAGTGGCTTGTTCATTCAGGCAATCTTTTTTTTTTTTTTTTTTTTTTTTTTTTATTTCCCTTTATGT
>NW_010206128.1:20952-24822 GCF_000695765.1 Mesitornis unicolor
TTTAATCTCCATATAGGTTTGGTGTCCTCCAGCAAATCCTTGGAGAAAGCTGAATAGCTACTTTGCATAAAGTGGAAAAAGACTTGCATTCCGGTACTTAATCTATATTTTCCTATAATCCGATTTAGTGTGGAATACAAGTCTGAAAACCCCTTAAATCTTTCTGTAATTCTTGCACAGCCATTCACAATGGATTTGTACAGTGCAAAGTGGAAGAGATTTGGGTTCAGAATGGTGATAAATTAAAAAAAATACAGATGAGCTTTTTCTTTGCATTTTAACAGATCTCACTGTTAGTACCTTTCCCCAACTAACAATAGGTGACATAGACAATCTGCAGGTAAAGAAATATGGAGTCTATATGCAGTCTTTATGTTTATATTCCTCTGTATAGAGAAAGTTACCTTTTATATACTGTGTAATTATAAGAAAAAATATTTATGTATTGCATATCTAAAATCCTGTTGGCCTTCTTGTTTTATCTAGCTTTATTTTTTCTTAATATACAATAAGCTTGTAATGAAAATGAAAGAACATGGAAGCAGAAATGCTATAAAGCATATAGGGTGAGTGTATAGAATAGAAATGCTATAGAGTGTATATAGAACCAGATGTGAAAAGTTGCTCTGTGAAGTCCCGTATGAAAAAGAGAATGGTTCTTGTCACCTCGGCAATTGCAGTTTGTCACCAAAAGTGGGAGGACTTGTTTGGGTTATTTTTCACCAGTTGTTTTTTGTTGGTAGCCATTGAGAAGCAGCAGAACAAAAACTATTCAGGATGTAACAGGGTGATCAGAAAACCAGGACAAACTGGAATTTGTCTTCAAGTTCTCTCTTCTTGTGGGCATAAAGGGATTAATGACTCAGTGCTGGCACTAGGAATAATTATATCTGGCTTAGCTGGACAGGGTGTCTAATATTAGCAGTAGAGCAATAGGTATATTCTGAATACAATGTATTTTGAATTTGTGCTGTTGAACATCTTTGTAATGTAAGTGTGCATAGAGTATTGTTATAGCTGTGATGGTCTAAAGGCACTGGTTGGTGCATGTACATGTTAGTGAGTAGTATGTGGACATACAAATTGCTAGGTGGGTAAAGAGGTATATCTGTCTGTAACATTGGAATATTTCCCTTCTTTTCCTTGTTTACTGATTCTGTGTGATAGCTAAACTGAAATATATACTTTTTAAAAACTAACCTCAAATAATCTAATAAAAAGAATATAACTTTTACTCAATTTGACAAAGACATTATTTTCATATTTATGTCACAAATTATTGATGTGAGACTGCTCCACTGATGCCTTGTACCACTGTGGGAGTTTAAGAAAATGCTCAAATCTGAGAAGAGCTTACAGATGTTAGACATGGCAGCAGCATGGAGCGTACTGTCTGGCCCGATCTGTTAAATGTCCACTGCGGATGATTTCTGGCTACAGATCTGTATGCATTTCTGTCCTAAGGCTTAGTGACTGATGAGTTCCCTAGAGGAGAGGGTGGAGAAGGGAGAAAAGAAACCTTGAAAAATCATTTGGTATGTAAACCCATGTGAGAAACCCATTCTACCCTCCTGGTGTTTGAAAATGTGCCTTCACATTGAATTAATAATTGTAGAGTTGCCCTCTTGGAGAGGAAGGGTATCACCTGGTTACAGATTTAAGTGGGCACATGGAAAGCAGCAGGGAATCCTCTGAATTTTTTAAGTATTTGGGAATATATGATGTATTGTTCATCTAAGTATATGACCATATCTTGCCAGCGGGACTCTAGATCCCCCTTCCCAACAGATATATCATCATTGTTGCCATTGGCTGTCGTCACCTTATACATGCAGTACAGTTGCAGCTTCTCTTGTAGCTGGGTCTGACAGTTGCCACCTGAAAGCAAATGTTCCCTGAGTAATTCACATGGGCCAGAACATGTCTATATTCTGCTTTTTCCATCTCTCAGCCACCCTGATTGTATCTTGCAGAAGGACTTGGATATTGCAGGAAGATGGGAAGAGTGGCACTAACTGCTCCCAGTAAAGCTGGTGTCCACGCTGCCTTATTTTACCTGGGGAAAGGAGGGGACACACACAGCATGTGAGAAACTGTCTCAGCAGAAGCTGGCATGAATTGATTATTAAATAACAAACAAGCATAGTGCCTGCTTTTTTCTTATTTTGATGCCTATGGTACTCACACACATTCGGTATGGTGAGATTACAGCCTGAGGCTGCCCCCAAAGAGCTGCAAGAGCAGGAGCCCATTGAATTCATGCTGGTTCTGTTGCGTGTCTTAATGAAGCTTTAAAATGCTTGAAAGTGTCCTTGAAATGAAACATTCCATAGCTGCAAGCTAACTGCATACTTTGTAATAATTGCTTAGCCAAATAAAGGAAAACTGTGAGGAACAAAGAAAAATTAGATTGATGGCTAGAAGAAAATGATTAAATAAAAAATTCATGAAGAAGAGAAATTTAAAAAGTAGAATAGCATCACAGGCTTTTGTAGAACGACTTCGTTTCCAGTGGGAGTTTTTCTTTTCCAGCTATTGTTGTGCATTCTCCCTGATTGCTTTTCAAATACTAGAAAAACTCTTTCTGTGGGTATAATGAGGAAGGTGGTCGCAAATTTATGCAGAAACTTAAATTTTAAAAATTCAAAAGCAGAAATATGCATTTCACTGCCATTCTGAGTGGGGGTGTGGTGCACTTTAAATAATTAATGATTTGACTGGAATTGCCTTTTTTAAAAAAACTCTTAAATCAACTGTGACAGAACAAGAAAAACCCCAGAAAGACTTCTGTTCATAATTATCAGCCCAACTTAGAGCCCTTCCTCATTCAAATGTGCTGCTCTTAGTGGCCATAAGTAACACAGAATGAAAAATTTACTGTGAATAAATTCTCTTAGGCTCAACCTTTCTCTCTGCAGGTTAAGACCAGCAAGTCACTATTTGTGGACATGTATTAATGTCAAACTGTATCTGAGAAGTGTGCAATTATTTATTTTGAACAAATTATTTTTGAAGAATCAGTACACCCTCAGGTTTTGTGTCCTTGCCGTGGCATGAAAAACTCCTCTGGAATGGTTTTAAATTACAGTGCATTTAGGAAAAAATACAGAAGCTAATTACAGTGAACAGTAGGATTTCAGGGAAATGCCTACAAGCTAGTGCAGGCATTTAAAAATATGAATATTATTGTAAAGTCTTTAGGTGATGTCTGGTAATAGATATTTGATCTATCAAAAGCACTTTCATTGCTTACTTGTTAAAGTAATTTAACGGATGACTGATGCTATTAGTGGACCGCATGTAAAATCCAGACTTATTTTGTTCAAAACATTCCTTTAGGGTTTAAATTTCTAAACAAGTTCAGAGGCAATTTGAAGAGATGTAGCCTGTATACAAGCTATGGGAATCGTAATTTGTGAACTTTTCTTTTTCTTAGCTTTTTCTCTGCATTTAGAAGAAAAAGGAAATCACTCTGCCTAGATATGTGTGACAGAGTTGGCTGAGTGATACACTTTGTTTTAAGCATGTAGAGAGGAAGAGGTAATCAGAGGTAAT
This sequence comes from Mesitornis unicolor, assembly GCF_000695765.1. Classification (NCBI taxonomy): domain Eukaryota; kingdom Metazoa; phylum Chordata; class Aves; order Mesitornithiformes; family Mesitornithidae; genus Mesitornis; species Mesitornis unicolor. The sequence goes on from NW_010206128.1 coordinate 24,508, forward strand.
TGTAAAAACAGTTATAACTTATCTGAACCAACATACAATTCTAATCTTCCCATCATGTTTTATTTTGGGAGAACTGCATTAATAATATCTGTAGCGTAGTTCTTGCATAAAGTTTAAGCAAAACCCTCAAATCATAGCAAAAAACAGCCTTTCTTCCCACCTCCGCATTTTGGGATACTGGAAGAAATGAAGATAGACATCTGGAAAACAGATGATCAGGTATTAAAAATAATCTTTTAAATTGGTATTTGAACACCAGTTTGATAAAATCATACTATTTTGAACAATTGCAGAAGTTCATTGATCAGCATTCCT
>NW_010206128.1:24853-30250 GCF_000695765.1 Mesitornis unicolor
TCCTGCTTTGCTTTAGCTAGTATTTAATTTCTTTTCTGAACACATGGCTATGTATCGCTGAAACTCAGATATCACCTATATGGAGTAGAAAGTTGGAAATAATCAGTTCAGTGTATCTTTGATTCCTTGAGGATAACTGCACAGTCACATAGTTTTGTGAAGAACTGAAACGTGGTTGTTAACTCCAAGAACAGCAGTTTCCAAATAAATGTTTGTGAAACCTCCAACTTTAATGGCTGCTTTGTATCATTCAAAAGATGGGCAACAGAATGAATAGATGACCTGTCAGATAGAGAACAAGCTGTTCACAATGTCTTTTCATTTACTGAGACAAAATATTCTTTTTATACGGAGAAAATACTTTCCACAGTTTTTAACAATGATGGTGTAATATAAAGAATTTAATTGTTTTGTTTCTGAATGCAGGGGGTTTTAGCTGTGTGTCTTCAGATCAGGAATCTTTCTGGACTTGTTGTGTTAAATGCATTGATCTAGCTAGATATTTTTTTTAAAGACTATAGAGGTATTTTGAATTCTATGCTCACAGGGTGGGATGTCATTAGCTATCCATCCATGTGATAACCACATGATATCTGGCTTTCAGTGATATACAAATGAATTCTTATTGCCATCATGGACCACAGCTATGGGGTCAGTAATTTACTGATGAGGAGGTCGAAGGCAGCTGTAACTGAAGTTGGTCTAAATTATTGTGAAATTACAGCCTTGGTGTGAAAAGCTTTTGGGATGTTCTCGATTGTGTGCAGCTACACAAGCACTATTTTTGGCTGGAACAGATCACAAACAGTGAGAAATCAGAATAAGGAAATCAGGGTTCAGTTTTATCTTTTTCATGTCAGGTATGGTTCGGCTGTTAGTCTTTACAGTTGTAAATCTCCCACTTCAGTCACAAATGGAGAATTTGTACTAACTAGTAGCCACTGGTAAACACTGGTCAAGTATTTTTTGTTCTGCAATATAACCAGTATTACTTCTGTTACTCTTCAGCCTCTGTCTGTACTCTATTGTCATTTGATAAAGCAGATGCTGCAAACCTTTTTTCATGTTAAAGGGAACACACGGTATATCTGCTGGAGTTCAAAGAAATACAGTAAACAGGAACTCCTCAAAACTTGAGGAATTTCTTACCATTTTGAGAAGAAAAAACCAAAACCATAAAACCAGACACATTTTTATTTAGGGGTTAAAAAGACCAATATAATTCTCTTGTCCGTTTGGAGAAAACTAAAAGTTCTGTTGTTTGTGAACCAAATACAAGTTCATTCCTAGATCACACATCGTATAGGAGCAATTTACTAAAATTGGAAGCAAATTTATTTAAGAATTGTAGAATAATTTCAGTTGGAAGGGATCTGTGAAGGCATCTGGTCCAACTCGTGCTGGAAGCAGGTCCAGTAAGAACGGGATGCTTGGAGCTTTGCCCAGGCAAGCCCAATATGCCCGATTTTGGAGAGTCTGCCATCTGTCTAGGCATCCTGTCCTCATGGTTGCCCCTCCTCACAGGAGGAAAAAGACCCAAACCAGTTTCCATAATGTAGTTAAGTAAACCTTATGGAAAACTTCTCAGCACTTAAGTGATGCCCACAAGACTAACCAGCTAAAGACTTCAATATACTTACTTCATGGTTCTCAACTACTGTGCATGGTTGTTAATCACAGTACGTGGCAATCATGGTATCCTCTCTCCTATTACTAAAAGCTTTTCTTCTGACTTTCCAGAACTACTTAGCTGGTGGAAAGGTTGCTTTGCTTGCAGCAGAGCCAAACAGGATGACTGTGTTTGTGATAAGCACTCTTTTGTATTGCTTCCTGAACTGTAGCTTATTATGTGCATATTCATGTTTGTTGGTTCTTTGAGAACTGAGAATGTGCTAATTAAAGAAAGGATCTGATCTCTGCAGTGGCAACATATTGTTAGCTGCCATTCCTCCCCTACAAATAACTCCATCCCAGCAAAACCAGGATAGAAACTTAAGGCTTGATGTATTCTATGTGTTTTGGACCTTTTTTGGGGGAGGTGGTCCTATTCCTGCCATAGACACTAACAGGAGTAGATACTCTCTTCCTCCTCTCTATAATGTATTGTTGGGCTTTTTTTGTCTTCCTCTGCAGAAACTCTCCTGGATGACTTCCTTCTCACGTACACAGTCTTCATGACGACTGATGACTTGTGCCAGGCACTTCTGAGACAATATCCTTTTATTAAGTGTTGTATTAACAGGGGCCACTCAGTTACATCTAGGTTTATGTATTGTCAAGCATTATATCGAATGCCGGGGTTAAGAAGTTTTGCTCTTTGCATATTGATTTTATTGAAATACAACCCCACATGGTTATCTGGTTATTGGTTGCACATAAAAATGGTGAGAAAATAGAAAAAATGTCTAATATTCACTGTATCATGCTTAGAAGGTGGACTGCACATGAGATTTTGGCATTGCATCCCAAGAAATACATGAGCAAATAGTAGAAACTTCAGAAGAGAGCAATTGGAATTACCAGTATTCTAGGAAAAAAAGACCTACAAAGGATTGAAAGAATTAGGGTGGTTTTACTGAAAAAAGGGAAACTATAAATGGAACAGTCTTCCAGATACTTAAAGAGGAAGGGAAGAATCTGTTCCCATATCAATGCCAGATGAGACAAGAGGCTGTGAGGTTGAATTGCTGAAGACAGTTTCATGTTAGATACTAGGAAATATATTTTCTTACTTTAGGAAAATAAACACTGGAGTGGAAAATGTGTGAGACAGTAGAATCTTTGATATTGGTGACTATTAGGAAGAAGAAACTAGAAAATATATTCTAAGGATAACACAGGATATACTTGAGCCTCTCGTAGGGTGGACTAGTTAGGGTGGACTTGGATGGCCTGGTTTAGCTGATCTTTCAAAGTCTCTTCTTCTCCAGTCCAATTTTCATAAGGTTTTATGGTTCTTGGAATTTTATTCAAATCTGCAGCTTCTCAAAGATCAGGTTTATTGTTTTCTTAGCTCAAAAGTGTGGTGAAGGAAAAGACTCAAACTCGAAACATTAAATCCAAATTTGGATATGGGTTCCCCTAATTGACATGTGCCTGTAAATAGAGGGAGATATGTATGTATGTATATATATATATACACACACACACGTTCACAGATTAAAACATTTAGAATTCCCATAACTGAGTAATCAAGAAACAGAAAATTTCTGTTCTAAAGTTGAATATACAAAGCTTGCACTGTTGTCTGCTCTTTTTGTTGAAAGATATATAAACCTTTATAGCTTTTACAAAATAAGGCTTAAAATGGGATTAAATCCTACCCAGACCTCTATGTAATGCATTTCAGAATATGTGAAGAGAAAAAATGAAGAATAAGTATCTTACAATCTCTGCTCCTTTTATCATGTAATACAATATATATATCGAACTCATTCTGAGATAAAAGTTTTTTTTCTCGTATTTCCAGTTTCGTATTTCCAATAACTTATGGAGTGTTGTTTGAATGAACTTTTAGGTATAAAATGAACTTGCTTTTTTTTTTTTTACGTCTTTACCTTTTGTGTTGAAAACATAATCTTTTCACCTAATAAAAGAAAGAATAGCGAAGGGACAGGAACAATGTACAAAGTGAGTATCTTCTGTAATTTGGTGTTTCTGCTTTGTGAATAGAGAACAAAGGTGGAAATAGATTCTTTCACCTTTTTTTAAAATCTTAATTGTGTTATTTCTACAGATGGTGTAGTTTGTGCAGGCAAAAAGAAACTGACTTCCTCTGCCTGGGTTTTTGTTGTTAATGATGCATTGTCCTCCTTCCCACAGACATTCATGTTGGCATCGGTGTGCAGGACAAAGGATTTTTCCTTGTTCTGCAGAAAAGATATGACTCAACATTGTATAATTCCATTTGAATTGATTTTACTTTTATAGACTTGCCTCTCTGATCTATAAAGGAGAAAAAATCCTGTTGGCACAGAGGATGAACTGACATTTCTGTTACTGAGAATTTCATTCCAAAACGTTGATGAAACTCCTAAAGCTCCAGACAGGATAAGATATTAAAAACTGAACAACATAGTGAAAAAATCTTCCATTAACAAATGAAATTATTGCAAAGCTTTTTCCACCACTTAATTTTTGAGTTTCAGTGAGAACATAGTATTTGTTCCTTAACCTACTGTACTTATTGTGCTAAGAACCACCAAGGAAAAGAAGATGACTCCGATGTGTCCTGTAGAAAACGAAAAGTCCTGCATTTGGTGTCTCAGTGGACTTCTCTCTACAAAGACTGGTTACATGAAGATGAGCATTTAAAACAATTTTTAAAGGTATTTAAATACTTTCTGATGCATTTCAGCATTGTTTAATTAGCATACTGTGTCTAAAAAGCTCCAACAGCAAAACCTATAAAGCACAGTTTTTCATACTTAAATTTTCTTCTTGAAATCCATAATATAAAATGATTTACATGTGTCTTCCTTGAATGCCTTAGAAATAGTTTGAACAGAAGATCTGTAATGTCAATACAGTCAATGTCAAAAACATTACTTTCAGGTATGAAACTTACAGAACTCCATGCTCTGTAGATAATGAGAAAAGTTAGGAAGGTAAGAAATAAAATGGCAAAGTTGCGGAGGTTCCTTGGACACACCGGTTATGTCTGCCATGCTGAAATTTATCAATGTAGTTTATTTGTTGGTTTTCAACTAGGAGTAAGTTGTTTGAGAGACATCAACTCACTTTAAAATGCATGCAGACATGAGGAAAAGTGTTGGAATCTTCTCATTCTCCATTTAAAAAGCCTTAATGAAGTGAACTTATTTGTTACCATTTTGGATAAGTGATGGTATGGTATGCTCTCGTGCTTCGGAATGTGTTCTTCTGACCTAACCGACATCTCATGTAACAGCCACAAGTTGTGGGCTAATGAGTGTCAACATTTTTCCCTCTTGCTTGGTGATGATACAGTGTTTCACCAAAGGCAAGCCAAATATTTACCAGTCTGAAAATTTAAATAGGAACATTCTCTCCTTATGGGTCTTGCATAAATATCACTGATATGATGCCTTAGATGTTTGAGTCAGATGTTTGCAGATACTGTTTTGTTTTGTAGACAATATACAGGAATGTGTTAGATGATGTATATGAATATCCCATCCTTGAGAAGGAACTGAAAGAATTTCAGAAGATACTTGGGATGCATCGTCGTCAGTAAGTATTGATTATATTTGTGATCAAGTCTCCTTTTATTTAGAGTGTAGTTTATTTTTGTTGTCATCTTGCTGTAATTCAGTAAAGTGATGAGTGATACAAGTACTTTATTCATTTTTATAAGTCATCTCTTTAAAGCCAGATTATTCAGTCTTCTCTGATGTTTATGGGGTGGTGTGCATGGTT
>NW_010206128.1:30281-42902 GCF_000695765.1 Mesitornis unicolor
GTCACTCCCATCAGTTTTGATTGGGATGACTTGCAAGTAGAGTGATACTTTGTGCAAAACCTGACAAAATTTCCCTCAGAAGCTGCAGTTGTGACTTCAGATGGTACATCCATTCTCATTCTCTCTCTGCAGTCTGCAATACTGAGAGGGAAGTCTCTTTTGCAATAATTGTTTCAAGGTTGTTATTTTACTAATAAAGGTGGTATTTGTAAAAGATATTTCCCTGCCATGTTTTTCCAACACGTGGAGTTTGTTTCCATGGTTTGGCTGTTGGGGAAGTGGAAGGAGCTGCGTCCCTGAGGGTGCCGCAGGGACCCGAGCTGTATCCATGTTCTCCAGCAGCTCATGGGCTGGTACCATTTCTTTTCACTACATCGACTGTGCAAGTCACAGAAACGTTTTCTGGCTGAGCTAGGCACCTTTAGCTTTCCCTGAAGGAGCTCTGCAGCCATTCTGCGGTGACCATTTAATGTTAAAAACTTCCTGATGTTGTAAACTTTGTAATGGCTAAAACTTTCTTTTCCTAATCTTTGGCTGGAAGTATAATTTGGATTTTCCTTTTCTTTCTCAGCACCGTGGATGAGTATTCACCTCACCGAAAGGTAACGCCAACCTGATTGTTGCTGGTTGCTAGCTGACTTAATCATCTCACTTTCTTCCCCTCTGTCCACTTTACTCTCTTTTCTTGGCTTCTCAATTGAAAGTGACTGGTGGCCAAAAACATGACAGGATACATCAGTGAGGTTAGACCTGCAATGTTGCTTAAGGAATTTTCTTTCCCTGCCGGCACAGCTGCATGAGCTAACCTGCAGTGGCTGTGATGGTATTAGCATCTTAACAAGATGCTCTGAGATGTCAGAATTAAGGAGAGGCCTGGGAGCGTATCCCCTCCTGGGGCCGTGACCCCACTGGGCTGGAGAGATGGAGCAAACCTGGGCAAACCAGGCTGAGCAGGCATTGATATGGATGTCAAGTAGACAGAGCAAAGGGGGGATTTGTTGTGACAGGGACAGAGAAAGAAAGAACATGGATCCGTCCATTTAACCAGAGGGAGAAGATGCAGACAGAGAAAGCTGGCATACAGACTGCACAGAGGTGAATTGCTGTGCTCGTCAAATTTACTGGGCTGAAGCTGAAGTGTGTAATAAGCTTAAAATGTTACTGCAGAAATGTGGAAGGCAGAACATGAGATTGTAGTGAAATTGCTAAATAGGCTGATTGGTGCATAGGAAACATATATAAGTGTGTGAGATATTGCCTCTGAACATGGCTGCAGAGAACCGTGAATCTTGCAGGCTGCTAAGCCTAGGCATGTCCTACTTCCTCCAAAATCCCCACCTTGACCATTATTTAGGAAGCCAGCTCCCAGTTCACTGATCCGAGAACGGGTGGGTGGATTTCCTATACAGAAACCTTTTTGGCCAGATGAATGCAGTGTTGTGTGAATTACTGCTTTGTAAAGGGCAAGGATGCAGAGAGTCACTATTGTTTCTTTTTTTTTTCTTTTTTTCTCCCACACTCCCTCACAGAATAAAACCTTTTTCCACCAGTTCAGTGTAAAGGAGAACTGGCTGCAGCACAGAGGAACCATGAATGAAACAGAAGAAAGTAAGTATGATTGAAAGAATGGAGGAAAACTCCAAAACTGTGAAATTGTTTCTCAAGGGCTGCCCATAATGTACATTTTTTGGAACTGACATACAGCTTTTGAACAAGACTTTAGGGCCACATAAGAAGAAAGATTTGACTATGTAAAGTTACTGTCCCACCTCCTACTCTGCAGGGGTTCAACAGTGACATGACATCTCAAGGGCTTTTTCTTCTCCTTGGGTTCCTCCAGCAGAGCTGTGTGCCTCCCAGGAGTGCTGGCAGCCTCACCAGGTGTTATTCCTGCTCTGTTTCGTGCTCTCAGTCTCTTGACCTAGATCTTGGTTGCAAAAGGTGAATGAATAAGCCTGTCACATGAAATGGCCCAGGAGCTGCTAACTCTGGGAACCCGCCTTAGTTCCTTCTCTCCTTGAAAATGCCTCTGTGTGGGGTGCAAGGTGCCACTTCACTTTAATCTCAGCCATTTCAAAATGCAATTTCTCTTCCTCACTACTAATGCAATAACACGGTGAGGCTGTCACCGCCCCCCGTAGTGCCTGTAACTGGGAAGGAGGCAGAGAGAAGGGTAACACTGTGTACACAGGCAGAGATTGGGCAGAAGGACCTCCTACCTGGAAGTCTCACCCTTGGATGATGTGTCTTCATTTCTCACTTGGAACAAATGTCCAGAAGTTCACTTGGATATTTTTAGTGCTTATTTGTGACAGAATAAGACCTGAGCTGCTTCAATGCCAAGTCTTTCCGTGCAATATGTGCTGCTGATAGATATCCTCTTCCTGTGCTTCAAATACAAGTTTACTTGAGGTTTATGTTATCAAGGCTGTTTCTTAAAATGTCATTTCTGGATGAGAATTTGCACCCTCATTCTTAAAAAGTCAGACACAGCTTGTGGGTGAATGGGGAGGGAAGTGTGCTGGCACCAGAGGGGGAACAGTCTGCATGGCTGTGGGGACGGGAAGGGCAGGACCCAGCAAGGCCTACTCCAACTGGTTTAAATTGCTTTTATCTCACTCCTTGAGAGTATGAGCCACAGAAGATGATGGGATTGAGGGAATGAAATAGCAAAAGTGGAGTTGGAGAGAGGAGAGACAGACACTGAGGGTGGACATCTAAGTTGGTGTGGTGGAGTGCTGCTGACCAATGGCACTTGTGGAGGATGAGTCTGTCCAAGGTGCACCATGACACTTGACTGGAGGCATTTAATCTCCTAATTTAAGCATTATGAGGGTGACCTGCAGCCTATGGCTGCTTCCTCCTATGTCATTCCCTCCTGCATCTCACAGAGGAGCAGCACAGACTTCTGGAAGAGATTAAGATTATTTGGAACTGACTATTGATCCATGCCAATAGATACTGCAGACAGGATGTTGGAAAGGTATGTGAGGGAGCAGGCTTTGGGAGAATTGGTATGAGGGTTATGCTTGAGGGCCTGACCTGTGGGTTGGTTTAGTTTAACATTAAACAAAGGATATGTCAGTAGCCCAATTCTAAATGAACATAGTGCTGTCATTTTCCCTTCCTGAATGACAGAGGGAGAAATTTCAAAGAAATTCACTGTAAGCAGGTTGTGTTGCATGCTGTATATGGAGGCTAAGTGTTTGTCAGATTTCTTTTAAAATTAATTTTTCTACCTTGTAGTTTAAAGTGCAGTTTGTTGTCTCTATCTTTTCATGAGTTATATCCATTCCAAAGAGAGATTTTGCCATAGGATCAGCATCTGATTTACTCTCTGCCAGCAGAGACAGGTTAAGAAAAAATTATAAAATCAAATTACTTTTCTTCCCCAAGGTTAAATGTTAAGTGCCTCCTTCCTTCTCATCTTCTTTTTTTCTTTGCTACAATGTACAAATAAAAGATATTCTTGAGAATAGAGTTCTCAACCGCTTCTGGCATGGGCTTAGTTAATGAAAGTGCCCTGAAGCCACAAGATTTGTAGAACAAGCAAAGGGATATTGCTACATACATCTGTCAATAAAAACAATTGAAAAATACAGCATTTCTGAAGAAGAAAAGTTTTGTCTTATACTGACATGGTAGCAGCCTCTCTGCAATAAGAAGCAGTAGGGTAGAAGGAAATGGAAAGTTTAATTAAGCACTGAAGTGAGTATGAAGCCAAGAGTTGTGGTGATTCTTATTAGCAGATGTTTAATTTTTGAAATATTTCTGCAAGTCTGCAGCTCTGTTTCTTCCCTTTTAAGTGTGACAACTGGATTTCAAAGAACTGGCTACAGCAAACTGGGCAAAAGATGTAAACCTAAAATTCTGGCAAGCAGAGGAACCGAAGCATGCATCATTACTGCTGGGAATGACTCCCAGAGCCTAACCAACTCATGATCTTCAGTGGAAGTGAGGAGCCCATGGAATTTCTCCAGATCACTCCCTTTTATGTGTGCTGACAGCAATTCAGGGAGAGAGCTGTCAGAACAAAAGGCCTTGCTGTTTGGGCAGCCTCTGTTGCTGCTAAAATACCCTGGCAGTGCAGGTAGTTTAGATGTCCAGACGGATAAGCTAGCAGAAGTGGTTGAGGAGCACTGAGTGCTGTTCTTGCAAAGCCTCCCTATGCCAGGTGGAAGTGGAGGTCCAAAATAATTTCTGCAGCGGATATGAAATACACTGAAAGGCTGTTGATTTATCTGAGCCTAAAAGGAAGGGAGAGAAGATGGCAACAGCTGAGTTTGCAAAGAAGATAGGCGGTTGAGGAGGTTGTCTGTGACAAATCCTCTCGGTAGGAAGTCTTAAACACACAAGTTGCTGAAACACAGCTGTGGGGGTGTCTGTTTGCATTTGCGTGGCCCTCTCGCTTCCCAGGGAAAGGAAATGGGAAGGCAGAAAATGGTGATGTTTATGCTTAGTTTCATGTCCCTGTAGGTCAGGTTGCAGCAGCTGCCCTTCCTGCAGCCGCAGCAGCCAGGCAGCTGAGACACTGCTGTGGTCGGCTCTGCCAGGTTGTCTCCTGCTCTGTTCAGATGTCTCTGCCTACTGCTGAGTGTCTCTTTCTTCCTTTGTGTAGTTTTCTGTCGTGTGTATATAACGGAGCACTCGTATGTCAGTGTGAAAGCTCAAGTATCCACTTCAGCTCAGGAGATACTGAAGATTGTGGCAGAGAAGATCCAGTACCCGGAGGAGGAGCTGGCGCTGGTGACAGTCACGTTCTCTGGCGGTAAATTATTTCCCTTCATCTGATTACTTACCTTTTAGTGCATCATGTAAGGGAGGGCTGACATTTTCTGGTGCAAGATACAGCTGTTCCTGTGCAGTCCCACAGCTGGATGACCATGGAAACAATGAGGAGCTGCTTCCCAGAGAGTCGTTTCCATGGCAACAGCTCATTCCTGAGTACTGTTGGATGGATACGGCATCTCCTCGCATCTTCTTGCTGGGAAGGGAGTGCAAAGGACTCTGTCTCCAACAGTACTGCAAGATTTTATTTTTTCCCCACATATAAATCTCCTACTTTCGCATTTAAATTTATCTGGAAGGCGATGAGGCATAGTTTGCTTCAAAAATATAAAAGGGGGTAAGAACACTGTATGTGTGGCTGTTTTCTCATTTACAACCTGGGTAATGAATATTCTCCAGCAGAAAGGAGGGAGTATTAGCACAGTTGAGATACCAGGAGTAATCTAAACAGTATTTTGTAAGCAGTCTTGCTTACAACTGTTTTTTCTTTACTTATTATTTTAATGTTTCTCATTGAACAGAAAGTCTTACTGTCTTTTTTTTAAGGAAGATCAGACTGATCACAGACTGATACTAAGGACCAGTCAAACTCCAAAGATTTGCTTTGGTTTCTGTCAGGTCTCAAGGTCTTTGGTCACATTGTTTGTTTCATTGTTTTGATTGTTTTGGTGTCTTTTAGGAAATATAAAGGAAGCAGTTTAACTAGGTGCATAGAAATGCCATGCTGGATCTACAAAAAAGGTCTAAGAGTTTAAAATATCTTGGCCATATCCTCAGATAATGTTAGTTGGTGTCCATCCCCTGAGAGAAAGGATGCATGCTTACAGATATGGCACTCATTCTTACTTCTCTGTCAGTCTAGTTAAATGAAATAGAGACAAATGCTGGCTTGTTTTGTTTGTTTATTTGATTCAGAAGTGGAAGGTCACATTTTTCCACCCTATGCCAGGCTGAGATAAATAAGTTTTTTGCAGGGTACCTGTGTGGTTGGCAGAGAGATGATGCCACTGCCCCTGGTATCAAGAGCCTGGGCACGTGGTGGCCACACAGAAACATTTCCTGTAGGCATCCTGGTCAGCCGGGTTACGTCGTTTGCAGGCGCTCCCTTTTTACCCTTGTTTGTGCCCAAACTTGCCTCCAGTGCATTTTGCAGTGCTGCAAAATCACTGTGCTACTGTTGATTTTCAGGTCTTGTGCTCCTGTTTGAGAGCAGGGCAAGTTTTACTCTGATAGCAATAAATCTGTTGCTAACTGCCTACTTAGCTAAAGGAAACCAACAGTTCGTAAATAATGAAACTTATTATTATCTCTAGACCACATTGGTTCCTGAGGAAGCCACAGAATAGAAGTGGTTGCCGCTTAGCTGTTCAGTGAGAAATAATAGTAATGCAGATGCAATAGGACTGTGATTTGTACATTACCATTGTAACCCCCAAAATATTATTTGGTCCAAATGTTATTGCCCGAATTAATTGGATGCCACAGTTTCAGTATCCTTGTTCTTTTTAGTCAAAAATACCTTGAGAAAGCATACTGGTAGTTCAACATAAATGTGCCTGGCATCAGTGTGAGCATGGATAAGAGGGAAAACAGTTTGTAATGATGTTTGGCTCTCAGACTCCTGGTCCTACTCCTCCCTCAAGAGCTATGAAAACTCCAGGGTAGCTGTCAACATGATTGTAATGCTTTTGGATCTGCATTAATACAGTGACTCCTGTTACAGTGACTCCTAATACATTAATGCAGGTCTCCAGAAGATTACTTGGAGCCCACAGGAAGAGACAATTTTCCCAGGACAGTTTTTTAGCTGTGTTCTGGGTTTTGGTTTCCTTTTCACCACGATTGTTTCTGGTGCATCCAAGATTACCCAGAGCTGATCCAGTACTCCAGAGTACTGCTACCACTTTGGTGTGTCCGGCTCTTTTACTTCTGTGTTTACTAAACAAATTGCTCTAGGTCTAGAGGAATTTCTGTGAGTACCATATTACTGAGGACTGTGCTCCTTGGGGTGAATTTCATGGAGTTGGGATTCTTTAAACTTCTTTTCCTGTTGAATGGCCATGGCTGCTGGTGGTATCTGCAGCCCTGTTGAATGCAGATGCTGAAAGTGTTTGTCTCTAGTCCAGCATCAGCAATGTCTCATTTTTATTGTGCCTGAATAGTGTGGAGATTATGATCCCATGCTTGCATATACATAGGGACTAGATGCTTAGTGAAATTAAAAATTGATATGGCTTTACAATTGTATTTTCAATGCTTTTCTCATTTGTTATACATAGCTTTTACTCCTTTTCTGAAGCTTTTGAGTTTTATTTTCTTTCTTCCTTTTTTTTTTGTTTTTACAGAAAAACATGAACTACAACCAAGTGACTTGGCAATCTCAAAATCTTTTGAGTCATCCAGTCGTATGTTTGTCTACCGGAAAGATCTGACTGATTCTTTGGTAAGGATGTGTGTTCTATACTTCCCATTTTTTATTTGTCTGACTTCAGATCAAGAACTTAATATTCCTCTCAGAGGGCTTTTTCAATACAGAATTTATTTTTGCTTCCTTAGTAAAGCTTACTGAACAACTCTATACCTGAAAAAAAAATCTTGCTATAACAGCAGTTATTTGGCTTAACAGTAATGGAATTTGTTAATCAATTTCAAATAGAAGAAAGCTTCTGTACAACTTAAATCTTTCAATCTACATCACCCTGGAAAAGCTGACTTTTGCTTGTACAGGACTGGATGGAATGAGGATTATTCGGGGCTCATTTTTTTTTCCTCCACTTTTGACTCTGTAACATTTAAAGTGGCTGGTGCATATGTGGGATTACTACATGTAGAAATCAATGTTGTGTGGGTTCTACCAAAATTGCTGGGTGTCAGTGTGGCCCTGGTGTTGTGGTGGCCACATGGTCAATCTGCGACTGGCATATATCACTGGTGATACGTCGTCTGCCCTTCTGTCTGTCTGTCCATCCTCTCGCTGGTGCTGGGGAGGGGAGCCGATCAGAGGGCAGCAGGTCTCAGAAACTGGGATTGGAAACTTTCTCACTCTGTGATTTCCCAAAACCTCAGTGAGGCAGGAAGAGTCAGGCACTCAAGAAAATAGTAGTTTTCTGCTACTTACGCAGATGTTTCAAGGAAAGTGCAGGGGTGGCATCGCAAATGTTGTCAGTACTGCTAGGATCTGTGCATTCATCCTAGGGATGAGAAATGCCTATTAACATTTTGCTGGATCAGTGTGCCCCAGAGAGCTGACATGCTTCTCTCACTGTCATCCCCATCATCTCTGGGGTTCTAGCGACCTCTAAAAACGTGAATTTTAAGGGAAGGTTTCTGGTGCAGACAGGTGACACCCAATCTAGTTTCATTAGTTACATAATAAAAATTGCAAAACTTGCTGTAACTGTCAGAAATGTAGCACCAAAGTAATGGCTTAACTGATAAGAATTATCTTTCATCTTGGCAGATGGTTCATGTGCCAAGTTTCAGCCTGAGGAGATTTAAAAAAAAAAAACCAAGAAAAATGCAAACTTTTGAAAATCTGAGATAATAAGGAAAATGGCAAATGGCCTTTAACACCCACAGTGCCAGTGCACTCCACAGTAACATATTAAGTAACTTTTCTGAATCAGGACCCACAGTGTTTTACTGTTTGTTAGTGACTACATTTGGAGTAATTAAATCATAAAATGGATAGATCTATGTTATTTGTAAAGGCAGATTGGTAGGCAAGTTGCGTGTATTTATTCTAAGTCTGGTGTGTTTGCAGAATGATTCTTTTATCTGATAATACAATTTTTTTAATGTCTTAATTCAGATTTTATTTTTTGATGGCTTTAGGGATTTTATTTTCATTATGCTATCTGCTTGGTCAGTTTTATAAGTGTTTTATATTCAAGGTTTAGAGAAAGAGGTAGAGGCCTAATCCAGTAGCAAATCATTGATCCTATTGAGCTGTGTCAAGCTATTTATTAAATAGGCTGTAACTCCTTGATTTTGGTTAGTGGGGGGAAAAAACCCTTGCAGTGCACTTAGAGAAGATTACTTACTCAGCTCTGTTTTGTACCTTGGTCTAGTAGTGGTTTCATTGCAGAACTTTTGGCATTTGCTGATTTATTTATTTTTTTCTCTTGGCTCTTGATTTAGAACCCATTTGCTGAAAATGAGGAATTGCAGCAAAGGTCTGTGAGAATTCTGGGAATCAACACCTGGGACCTTGCCTTAGAACTAACAAACTTTGACTGGAGCCTCTTCAATGCAATTCATGAGGTAAGAAGGACCATGTCCGCTTCCAGGTATATTACTCTCATGCATCATTGTGCTGTTACGATGTCCTGACGTTGCACCAGCCTTTTGGAGCATTACTATTCCTTGGTGCTCAGTTTACCATCACAACACTGTGATTCGGCAGCTCTCAGCAGTCACGGCGTTGAATCAAGTCCAAGAGACAAGGTTTGTAACTTCTCTGTGCCGGTACATCTCATATGTTCCCTGTCCTTGATGGGTTTTATTGAGAGCTGCCTCAGGAGAGTAATCGAGCGTGATTATTCCCTGAAAACTGTGTGAATATGTTAGATATGCAAATTATCCTTTGCACTCAATAATGTTCCAGTAAATGTAGGACTCCACAAAAGAATTCACACTTTCAGCAATGCAGATTGTCACATTACAGTTCTTGTTAGGCTTCAGTGAGATAAAAAATACTGGACAGGCTTTATAAAATGGGATAACGGTCCACTTCAGTGTCCACTGGGTTGTTTCTATGACTTGGATAGGTTCTGGTGTGAGCTGCTGAGTAAAATTCATAGATAAAAGTACAAAATGTCACTTGAAAATATTCACTGAAAATCACGTTGGCTTTCTGAGAAAATGAATGGGAAATTCCCTTCCTTGTCATCAGATGCTTTCCTTGCTGTTTCATTTCAGGTGCTTTTATTCAGCTTAGGCAGTTTAAATCTAGAGCTGGTCAAGTTTTATTTTGCACAGAAATCAAGATCCAGACCTCTATTGATGAAAGCTTGGGTATTTTTAGGAAGAAGTTCAAATGGAAATTTTTCAGATTCTGCAATGGCCTGATAGGGTTGCTTTTTCATACTGCAACAGAAGTGATGAAATACAGAAAGAGATAGAGTCTTTATGCTCTATACCTGTCTGTAGCCAGAAGTGGAACTGCAGGAAATCTCACAAGTAAAACATATCTTGCAGGTCTTCCAGTTCGCCTGCCTGCTGTAATAAGCTTCTAGACTTTGCTAAGCCAAACCAGGACCCTAAATCATTTGTGATTGACTCATGGGTAATGAAAAAATAACTATTTATAACCAACTCTTGTTTCAAAAACATCCTTCTAAATAATTCATAATTCATTTACTTTTAAATAGTTTTTATATCCCTAATAATGTTGTCAATGTCTTCCAGCAAGAGCTGATATACTTCACATTCAGCAGACAGGGCAGTGCTGAAAACACCGAGAATCTCAGTCTACTGCTTCAAAGATGCAACGAGGTCCAGCTTTGGGTCGCCACTGAGATACTTCTCTGCAGCCAGCTCTGCAAACGTGTACAGCTAGTCAAAAAGTTCATCAAGATTGCTGCCCAGTAAGTTACCAAAGTTGCAACCAAAATCCTTGAAATCGCATGCTTTGTTTGATGAGAAAGGAGAAGTAGGTGCAAGAGCAAAGAAAGAACACTGATTTGTCATCCTGTGTTTTCACAGTGTAGTAAGCATACCTAGATAAAACAGTCCATAAATAACAGCAGAAAACACTGTCTGGAACAAGACACAGTAGAACATGTGCTGCTCAAATCTTCCCCAGTGGCTAAGCCGCTGTATCTGCAGTATTGACTGCAAAATCCCTGATGGTGCAGAGATACCTCCTTTTTAGCCCAAGGAGCTGTATTACAGAACTATTTGAGTAGCAGCACAGTTATTCACCAAAGACTACCTGGTAACCAAAAAACTGTTATAATCTTGAAAGCCCTACCTCTAGAGGGGAAGCTGACCACAGTAAGCGGTTGGCCCATGTTGTCCTCTCTGGAGTGCTCTTATTTATTGAAGAGAGAGTTCTTCATTAATTAGATTTGATGGTCTATTCTTGCACTATTATTAAATATTGCTGGCATTTATTCTATGCTTTGGAACAAATATATACTATACTCAGAGAGTTCTTTTCTCTCTGTAGTCACTCTTATTTAGTAACCAAGGTAATGAAGCAATTTAAATATATGCCACCATTCTCCTCTCCTCTCTCTCCACTTGTTGGTCTTCTGCAGTATTTAAATATACATGTTCATGGAAAATGTATCATTTGTTCCTTGATTGACTGGGTTGATTTAATTTGCAAGGCACTTACATAGAAAGGACTGTTCTCTGCTGAAGGAGTGCCTTCAGTGAAATGAATTCTTCTAATGTAATCTAGTGTAACTCATAAATGTGATTTGATTTAGTTTGGAAGTTGAATGGTATGCAGTAATACATTCATTTTCTGCCTTATCAATGGCCAAGTGTGGTCCAATTACATCAAAAACGGTTGCTTCTGTGTGCCTTGCTTGCACTACAGCAGCATTAATTTGCATTCCAAGAAAAGTTTTACATCTGTCCCACATGAATAGGGATATATTTGTCACCAGACTAAAATGTTGCTCTATTTGAACTAATTCCATCTCTGTTAAGTGAAAAGTCGAAGTTGTGGAGACTAAATACAGTTCTCAGTAAACAGTAGATGGACTCTCCCAGTGCATTGCAGAAGCACCCATCATCATAGCTTGTAGATTGTGAAATAACGGATAAACAAGTGAGTGAGTGTGTGGTTTGCTTTAGATCTTTTTTTAATCAGAAAAGCACCTTTCTAAAGGCAGACATTATCATCGACATTGATGAAAGAGGAACAATTAGGGTGGAGGTATGATGTGCCAAGCACAGAACTCGTACCCTCAGGCACGAGCCAAGCAGCACTGCTATTTTGTTTATGACTGAGGCAGGGTGGTAGGAAGCTGTGAACAGCTCTGGCTCCTCCCTCTTCTCTGCTCCCAGATTTGGCCAAGAATCTGTATCTCTGACTTTCAGCTTGTCAGCAATCATCAAGACTAAGATCTCACATTCAGTGTTTGTGTGCTTCGTTGTTGAGAAACACCAGAAGAAGATGGGAGGCTGTTACAGAGTGTGTCAATACATAAAGGAGAGATAGAATTTTTAGAACATGGATACCTATGCTTCTGTTGATGAGCTAGTCTAAAATTGAAAACAACCGTTCCAATAGAGAAAATAAATAAGCGTGTTGTTAGAAATGAACATCCTAAAGAGTTACAGGAACAGGTCAACATAGGGTTAGGATAAATGGATGGCAGCAGCAGCCTTCTTGCTTCCCAAGTGGTGGCTGATTGTAAAAAATGAATCTTTTCTCTGCAGGTCTTTGTGAGGAATGGGCCCATCCAGTAGCCTGTTTATTCGGGCTGTGTTGGACGCCTTTCTTTTGGAATGAATTACCTGTGGGAGCTGCCTGACTTTAGTGATAAAAGCAGTCTAAGCAACAAAGTTAAGATTAACTTTAAGGCAGCTGAAGTGAAATGAGAAATCCATCTCAAGATAGCACACAGCGATGAACGCAAGCTTTATAAAACTTGTAACAAGTGCTGGCATGTTTCCAGTCTAAAACCTTGGCACGTACTTTTATCCCTGATGATAAATACCAGTGGAGACAGTGGATTCACCCGTACTTAAATTTATCTTAAAAAAAGAGGATTCTCTCTCTCGCACACACATACACACGTATGCTTATAGTGGTCTTCAAGAATCTGCAAAAGATTTTTATATATTTTTTTATATATATAATTTTATATATTA
>NW_010206129.1:0-12812 GCF_000695765.1 Mesitornis unicolor
CTGCTGAGTTGGTTTCTTGCTTTCAGCTCACTGCATGCTGCAAGAGATACCCAATTATAACTAACACAACACAAGAACTTTGGGATTTTTTAGTTAATAAACCCTACACACCTTGCATTTAAAATCTCAAAACCAAGAGAAATGGACAAATATTTCCATAAAGGTAAAGCTAAAAAAAAAGTAATTCATTATCTGCTTTAGCTTATACATGTTTAAAACTGAGAACCCGCAACTGGTTACTCTGTAGCTTTGACATATCCAAGTTAGTCTAAATAGCGACAGTAGCACAGATATGCCCCAGTTAATTTGAATGAAGGTCATTAACAAACGCACAACAAAACATCCGTTTTCTCCTGCGTTCCTGAAGTGGCCTGAAAATAGAATGTAGCTGAGCAACTTAAAAGTAACATTTTGGCAGAGAATGTTTTATTAGTTAAAAATGCAAAGTACTATGTAGATACTTAGGCTGTTGATTTATTGACTTCAATAAATATGAATATTCTGTTCAGGCTCTGAAAATAGCACTGATTGAAAAAGTTTGTATTTCTTTACAAAACTAAATAGTTTATCAACAGTCAGTGACAGCTGTTCATTCTGTAAATTAATAATTATGCCTATCCTAAAAGTTATTTTAGGAAAATATCTGTTTCATTGTAATGGACTTCGAATGTACACAGACAGGCATCTTGAAAGAAACTGGTCAATGAAGAGTTTCTGGTTTATCTCCTTACCATATGGCAAGTGCTATCTGCAGACATTTCAGACCATCTTGCTTAGAAAAGCCTTCCAATCCTTTGGAAGAAAGGCACTTAAGCCAAATAACTTAAAAACCAGTTTTGGCAACCAAAGACTAGTTGAAGTATACTGACCAATGAAAGAGGAGCAGGTGGTAACTTTTCCTAGGCAAGCTGGACTGCTTATGAGTATATCTGCTTGTACCTGTACGCTTAGGTGTGTGTAAAACCCTTCACCACCACGCCCACAGAGGTCTGCCAAAGAAAACACTGCTGACAAAAGACAGCACTAAGGAAAACAGGTTAACAAAAAAGATCGTCAGCTAAACTAAGGGACGAACTATTTTCCTTTCTGCCATTAAAATTCAGATTCTTCTTGCAGTGAAGCTTCCGAGTTGTTTTTATTTCTGGAACACAGAGTTATTTCTGGCTCTTTACATAATTCTTGTATTTAGAAGGTTATTCACAATGACAGAAATTACAATGCACTAAAACAGTTACCAGTTTCCATTATACCTGACCAGTTATACCTAACGCTCATCTAAACATTTAGAGCAGTTTTTCATTAGCAACTCTTCGGGTAATGGAATGGGGAAAATGAAGAAGAAAAAAGGTGGTAATTCCAAGATGCAGAAGGAAAAAAAGGCAATGGAAAATTATACAAGACTGGTTAAGACTCCTATGAAGCACATTATTATTCAAGGATACCCATTCAGAAATCAGGGAAGAGAGATTTGGTATTCTCAAAGTTTTAACAATTACAAAAAACAGCACACTTGCCTTCTAATCACACAAAGTGTTTTTCTTCCAAAACAAAAAAAACAGTGTCTATAGATTCTTTTAATATTTAAGATACTGATTTATATTCAAAACAGCTGCTGGTTTTCGTTATTATGGATACAGCCACACAGGGAATGCTCCCCTTGCAACTCATTATGTCTGTTTGATCTATTGTTATGAGGAAGCAGTGATTGAAATTTATACTAATCCTGTCCTATGAAGTATTAAAAAAATGGAATTTTTAATAAATACCTAAGCACTCTTTATATGCAAGGCTAATCAGCAAGTGGATTATCAAGAACACCGAGGCAGGGCAGAGAAAAAAATCCTTCCATTCTTTAGTATCTTGCATTCAGTTCAACTTTTTAATATTAAAGTATGTAGCTTGTGCCGTTAATAACATAAGAGCTGGACAACAGCTAACTTTATGACTTATGCAATTAATAGCAACAAACAAGTCTGTTCTTTTACAGCAACAGTGTCTTCATAACTCAAGCCTGTGAGTCAGGTGTCACAATACTATAGTAATAAATTTAACAGCAGGTCAATTATTTTTCAATAAAACAACCTAAATTAGTATGTTTTACTATTACTCCAATAATGCATAATTGTAATATACTTACACACATTATAGCAACTGTTTCTTATCTTACCTGCCACTACAGAGAAGCCAACGAGCAAAAGAGTAGTGAGGTATGATCTTCTGAATGACACTAGCCATTACCATGGTAACCACCAACTGTACTCCTATGACACCCTGTAGAGGAATAAGTTAATAACAAGTCAATGCTTGTTTTAGAAAAGTGCTGAAGTACCTTAAAAAAAAAAAAAAAAAAAATATTAAAACCACCTTGTATAGCAGAGATAACATCTTTTGGTTCTTTTTAAACTAGAGGGGGAAAAAAAACCCTTACAGTATCAGTTTTCAAGAAATTCCTTGGAACTTGCTATACCCAGCTAGTTACATACTTAATTCAGAAGAAAAAGCATTGCCAGGTCATGAGGCCAGTAACGTACGTCCTTTGTTTCACACGCTTTAAGACCATTTGTGGATATGGCATTTTGCAAGAAGTTACGCCTCAAAATTACATCACCGATCACAACCCTGGGTTTTGTGGTCTCTTCAGTTCTGATGTGATTTAACAGCTGACACTGCACAAATCCACTGCAATTAACTACGAGTTACAACACTCGTGTTGTGAAATTTCAGCCTTTGATTAGTGCAGAGCATTTGCTCCTCACTGAACTCCAGGCACAGGCAGGGAAGGGAGGGGAGGGCACACAGGAATCAGCACAGCTTCACTTTAACCTCAAACTCTTGGTCAAAATTTGGCACAGCAGCAGAACCAGCAGAAATCCCTCATTCCCAGTCACTCAGCAAACTTTAATTACATCGTTGTTTTGTTGGTTTGTCTTTTTAATAAAGCAACTTTAAACTTCTAAATTTAAATAACCATGAATGAGGTGTTGCATTCTATTACTTTTATCCTGCACATGAAACTGTATCAGCTAATACTAACACAATGTTAAAAACCCACATGAAGTGTGTACACCATACTACCTCTATTTATGTGCAAGATTTTCATGTTTAAAACATCACATGAAACAGTAAAAAAATATCAAACACAGATATGCAAGGGAAATTTACAGAAACGTGCAAGTGAAAAGACACTAAGAATCAACCAAATCAGCTATTTCCACTCTTTTGAACTGTTTTTCAGAATACATTTTTGTGTAAAGGAATACAGGCACTTTTTCCATCAGCACACAAAATGCAACGTTTAAGTGGTGGCATACATAAGTTCATATTCGCTTTCATTCTTAGATACGAACTTTTGCATACTGCTAGTAACTAACAATACTTTGAAGACAGAATTTTCCCTCCGTAGTTGTGGAAATTGGGAGTTACACTTCACTAGATTTGCACTAAAGCAATGTGCTATACAAGGTCAGAAGGCAAAAGTATTTCTACATATGGAAGCAGTAAGCAATTAACCATTGGCAAATAAAACACGGATTAGCTCACACACTTGAGAAACAATTTTCTTCAAAACTACCCGAAGGAAGAAGTAAGATTCGTCCCTCAAGAAGACCTCATGAGCAGCACACCATGCAGTACTGCCACTGCCCAAACCTACATTATTTTTACCAGAAGTTTATCTCAATGTAAAGATAATCTAGTAAAAGAAAGAGCAATTCTTACAGAATGCTGAAACAGCCGAGGATGGAAGGGACCTCTGGAGATCAGCTAGTCCAACTTTCTCTGCTAAGAAGAGCTTCAACTAGAGCAGGTTGCTCAGAGCCATGTGTTCAGTCAGGTTTTGAATGTCTTCAAAGGTGGAGACTCCACAACCTCTGTGGGCAACCCATGCCCGTGTTTGACTGTCCTCACCTTAAATAACCTTTTTCTCTCTTAGCATTTAAATGGAATATGCTGTATTGTGCCCACTGCCTTTCATACTTTCCCAGGACACTGCTGAGAATAGTCTTCTCCCACTTTCTTTATTCCTCCCCATCAAGTATTTATACACATGGATACGATGACTCCTGAACCTCTGACAGTCCCAGCCCTCTCAATCTCTGCTCATATCACAGATGGTCCAGTCTCCTCACTACCTTTGTGGCCCTGCAGTCGACTCTCTCTAGTAAGTTCGTGTCTCTCCTGTACTGGGGAACTCAAAATCAGATGCAGCACTCCAGTGCCTCACCAGTGCTGAGCAGAGGTGAGCACCTTTGTCAACCTGCTGGTAATTCTCCACATAACACAGCCCATGGTGCTGTTGGCCTTCTCTGCCACAAGGGCTCACTGCTGGCATATGGTCACCTTAATGATCTCCAGGACCCCCAGATCTTTTCTGCCAAACTGTTTTCCAGGTAGACAGCTCACAGCACATACTGGTGCTTGGGTTTATTCCTCCTCAGAAATACTGGCATTTCCCCTTGTTGCATGAGATTCCTGATTCTCCCAAGGGGAGGCCTGATCAGGCCAAAGTCTGCTCTCCTGAAGTCTAGGACTGTGAATCTCCTACTTGCCTCATTTCCTTCTCTCAAGATCCTGAACTCTTACCATCCAACAGTCCCTGCAGCAAAGGCTGTGCAACCTTCACATCATTGACCTGTTCTTCCTTATTTGTTAGTCTTAGGTCCAGCAGAGCACCTCTCCTTATCCACTTCTTGATCACCTGTGTTAGGAAACTGCCATTAAAGCACACCAAAAAATCTCCTGGATTGCTTGCGTCCTGCTGTGTTGTCTCTTCAGAAGATACTAGGGTTGTTGAAGAACCCTACAGGACCAGCACCTGGAAACCCGAGGATTCTGCCCATTGTCTGAAGGCGGCCTTATTTTCTACTTCTTCATGATTAAGGCTATCTACAGCAGACATCTAAAATGCTCTCAACCATGTTGCTCTGCCCTCTAGTATTTACCCATAAGCTCTCAGATGGTTCATTATTCATCCCATGGCAGACTTCCATGCATCCCTGCTGCTCTCACTTAAGAGCAAGTCCCTCTTCTCATTATCCCAGCCAGTTCTAAAGGGCCTACATCCATCCATGGCAGCACTCCAATTTTACAGGCTAACCTACCACATCTCTATTATCACAATGAAACTGTAGCTGTGTAACTTCATGCAGCCCCCTACTTCCTCATTTTGTCCCCATGCTGCATGCATTAGTGTAGAGAGAGGTTAGAGATGCACCCAAGTATGCCAGTTTTCCAGTAGAGGTATGAGCTTCTCCCCGATAACACTAGCCTCTGTGTAGTTATTTCCTCGTTTGTGCTTATACATTTGTGTGGCCTCCCTTCTGCCCTGTTTATTCCTCTCCAAATCACTCTGCATCCTTTGCTTACTAATCTAGTCTATCACTTTTTCCTCTCAGAGTCATCACCTCCTTCCTCTCTCAGTCTCAGACTAAACCTCTCCACACCAGTTTGGCCAGTCTGACAGCAAAAATGATTTTGCCCCCCTCAGTCAGGTGGATCCTGTCTCTTCCTAGCAGTCCCTGCACCTCAGAGAGAGTCCTATGGTCACACAAGCCAAGTCCCTGCTGTCAACATCAGCTGTGCAACCAGCTGTTAACCTAGGAGATCCACCACTCTGTCAACCTTCCTCCTCCACACCAGCAATATCTTCTTTGGTCTTAAATACTGTACCAAGGAAAGCTTCTTTCTCTCTTCAGCACCTTTTTTTTCACTCTACTTAAATAAATCAGAAATTGTGTCAATACTGTCTTTATGAGAAGTTATAGGCAGATGAAATATTATAGGTGATGTCCAGTATCATCCTTAATAAAATATGATTGAGGTAGATTAAGATAGCATAAATGACCTTTCAGTATTTGTAAACACTTTCAATATGTTACCATACATCACATAACAAAGTGTCAAGTACCATTTATAAGTACTCACTACTTTTTTATAACTTGAAATAACACCTTTGGGTTTTTTTCTTCAGATATCATTAAGTTTCTTCAGTACTCAAGCCCCTCTTTGCTAACTCCTTCTCCCTCCTTGAAATTCCTACTGCTGCTTTACACTGGTGCCATCCATTCTCTGAGGTACCTCAAAAAGTAAGACCTCAGTTTTGCTTATGCTCCATGTCATCAAGACCAGCAATCAAGATCAGGATTGAAAGCTGTGTTATTTTAAACACTATCTTTATTAGGGAATCTTCGCATCTTGGAGTCCCATGCATAAGATTACGCAAACTATTTCCCTAGCTAAGGAGAAGTGTACCTAAAATGAAAGGAAGTTTTATTAAAACAAGCTGACTGCATAGTAAATTTTATACATTTAAATTATTAAATTGGTGCAGGAAGTACATACTCTTTTAATTTGCTTACAATACAAACCATGCATTTTAAAAATCAAATATTTATTCTGACCACCTCCATCCAAGGTGAGAGAGATGTCACTGTTCCTCCATCCAGCCTGCCTATTAAGCCGTTATCCTGGGACTCCACTATCTTGGCATAAAGTTGCATTAATGTTTCTCTAGAATCATGATTTTTATTAGGAGGAGTGCTTAATCAGGTGCCAGTGTCTCACTTCAATTAGTCCTAGGGCTTCCTATTTGTAAGGGAAAGAAAATGCCTTTTCAACTGAAGACAAGAGGAAGGAAAATGATGCAAATCAAGGCAGGTTTTATTTTTGTGGGTTTTTTGTTGTTGTTGTTGTTGTTGTTGTTGTTTTTTTACACAGGATAGCAGGTCCACTAGCTTAGCTAAAATACTTACAATCCAGCAGACTGTTTAAAAATGCACTTACAGAAACCCATTTCCTTACTCAAGTGAAGGCTGTAAGTTGCAACTGAACCCATTACAATAACAATTTTGTCTTCAGTCACTGCATCCTTTCTGCCCTTTAAGCGGAAATTCACTGTACTCACTCCCATAAAGGTTACTGCTGTATTTCTTAAAATAGAAATACCTACAAAAATATTTCAGCTAGCAACTGAAAACAACGTAGCAAATTTTAAGCCATTAAAAAGAAAAATAAAAACCAACAAGATTATCCCTAATCTTAATTTTAAATCTGACTTTGTAGTGGAAATATCCTTCTGGTATTTTTCTACACTTCAAGCAATTAAAAAATTGATAAACCCACTCATTTGATCAGGGGATTTTTCTCCTGATTCCTGAAGGTTGGTAATCAACCATGAGCAATATGTACACAGAGTAAAGCTGTCACATGAAATTAAAAAATTTCACTGCATCTGTCTTCTTGCAATCAGCCAAGAACACAAGGCACAGGAATACATGGGTGATATCTCCACTCAAAATAACATGCTATAAGCAAAGCACAACATCTTGCCAACTTTACTATTTGCCTGTACATGGTTACACACTACTCACATTTATTAATATACTCTGGAAAAATCTACATCTTCAACTATCTCATACTACAACACTAGAACATATCTTGCCCCCCACCCGACACACCATCACAAAATACAGGG
This sequence comes from Mesitornis unicolor, assembly GCF_000695765.1. Classification (NCBI taxonomy): domain Eukaryota; kingdom Metazoa; phylum Chordata; class Aves; order Mesitornithiformes; family Mesitornithidae; genus Mesitornis; species Mesitornis unicolor. The sequence goes on from NW_010206129.1 coordinate 7,472, forward strand.
TTCATTCCAATTCAGGCTCCATCTAGATCAAGTTTCTCACATACTTTGAAGTCTTCCCATTACCACTAACATCAGTTTAAATTCAGAGAAACTCATTTCAAGAACATGAATGAAGATTAGGTGTTGGTTCCCACCAATATATCTTCCATTCCCCACTTGCCACACTCTAAATTAGAAGCTATAGAGTTTAGAATTTAGCCAGAAATTCAAAAGTAAAATGGAATATCTACCCCTACTTAACAGAGTATATGTGAGGGAGAAGATGCTCAAGGGCAAAGTCCACAATCAGATAGAGGTTCTGAGGCTGGCAAGCAACCTTGCAGTCAAACATGAGACTGAAATAGTGCAACCACATAGGGACTACACTGTCTAACAAAATGCAGTCCGGCTGTGTTTCAGAGACAGAGGAAGGTCTTGGTTACAGGAGTCTTAAAAGTCTTGAGCACTGTGTTCAACTGCAGGGACTTCAGTAAATACAGCATTCTTTTGCTTGTGCACCACAGCACATGTTTTACAAGAAAGCTTTAATGAAAACTTAGCAGAGAATACATAAACGGTCTACATGAGAAGTGTTAGCAGCTGCATTAAAGGGCGTGTGTACGTGTGTGTGTGTGCATATATATATAAAAAATATATATATGCATATGTACATATATATATGTATATATGTACAAAATATATACATATATATATATACACACATATACATATATAAAAGGGTAAGACTGCCAGATCTTAAAAAAAGATGAGAGGTTCAAAAGGCAACAGGGTAAGGTTGAATAAAGTATAACCTAGACCTTGGTTTTCACAATCTATACCTTTTGTAGTAAATATCTGGAGACACAACTGCTGATAATTAGGGGGGAAAAAGCAAGTATAATCAATTAAGATAAAGTCACAATATTCTTATCTACAACTTAAGTGTACTTACAATACACCAAGAGCTATCTCAGAACAGTAATAAAACAAAAGCATTTTTAAAAGTACTTCTGAGGACATTTTTCTTTTCACCATGCACGGGTTTACAGAACATGCAAAGACAGCCAAGGTTAATAGTTTTATGCCAAGACACCATTTCAGTCTCCTTATTTTGACCTTGCCCAAGGTTATTCTCCCATACCTGCAGTAACAAGTCAGGTTTTTCCCTCTTTTATTTACCCTTATCAAGCATCTGCATATTATAAACAATTTAAACATCTAGCTTGACGACGGACTTTGAAACTACTTGTTCTCCAACAACAACATCTCCTCCATTGCAAGACAAAGTCCTCAAGCTGAAGCAAACTGCCAAATGCACCAGGACTGCAGCAGCAATACAACTGCATGCCTGAAGATGCAGCTAATGGAATTCAATTTACAAGCTTCACTGTCAGAAATGCAATGCCAGCTCCTTACTGTCTGAAGTGGCACGTCTTATAACAATGAAATTATTACACAAGTGCACTGGAGTATTCTATAGACGTTAATTCAGAGCATATCAATCTCTCAGTGGCAGCACACAAACATACTAATGAGAATGTGACTTTTCAAGTAAGAAATGGAAAAACTTTTATATTGGTACCAATCAGCAACAGATCTCTAGGAGAATATAACAAATACTCTCATCTTCTGCAGTTCAAAATAAGCAACGGTATTTGTGAAACACAGAAGTGAAATCAATACAACTAATTTGAAATGCCACTTAATTGATGACACATTATTGCTCTTGCTATTAGATGACTTTTCCAAACAAAACATTTTCTCCATATGCATAAGTCTGTGCTTAAGCTGCAGGTTGCAAAAGCAAGACAGTGCTCTCCTGCAATACAAATGCAATTCAAAATTGTTGGCAGAACAGTAGAAAACATTATATGCGATGGCCAGAGAAAAGTGAGCTCACTGTATAAAGTCTTAAAATGAATGCTTCCTGAGAAAAAGGCCACTTTCACAAAATACTTATAGTCAAAATTTTATCTTGTATAGTCAGCAGTCTGGGGCAGTTCAAATCTTATGATCTGTAAAACCCAGACTTTAATAAAGCTCAATCTGGGAAAGAAATCTATGCCAAGAGACCTTTTCAAAATCCAAGTTTGGTTGTTGTTTTTTTTTGTTTGGTTGTTTTCTTTCTTTTTTTCATGGTCAAGTTTTCCCTGAATTTGCATTTTCCTACACCTATGACTGTTTACAGCACAGCAGAGACGAACAGAAGATGCGTAAAAAAGCATGGAGAACATGCAAGGAATTTGGAACTATCACCAAAGTGCTCACCTTTGCAGGTGTTTCCCACCCAAATGGTCACTTATCTTCTCACCAGAGTCCTTCCACATATTCAAAGGAGAGCCATAAACTGCTACATGGAAGCAGTCAGCAGCAGCACAATTCCCTTTGCAACACACTGTTTTGTTTAAAACCAAAACTACATTCCAGCCAGACACATATGTTTTACCTGACAATCTTGCTGCTTTTTCCATTGAGGTTCTCTAAGCATAGAGACTGCAGAACTAGTGATCATTACGCAAATCAAGTTCTTGCTATAGAAATCTCATGACCAGAACAAGGTTATTTATAAAATCACAGAATTATGATTATTACTGAAGAAGCCAATATAGAATGTTGGTTGTGCAGAACACCAATACATACCCAATGTATTATTAAATTACAATTAAAATTAGTTTAGAGAACTGATCTACTATAAAGGAAAAAACAAGGTTATATTCTATTATTACCATTCAAAGATTTTAAAAATTGAGTTTACCTATATTTACTCAATAAACATGAGTAGGAACTATGGAAGCTCTCACGCTCCAGAATATTTTATTTTTAAGTAGCAGGTTTTGCCATTACAGGACGCCTTCCAAGTATAAGAAGTGAAAAGTCTTTAATGGCTTTGCTGAATAGCCTAATGCACATCACAAAGCCTAATGCCTTACACAGTATTAAGATATTTGTGCAGCATTTAAAGTTGTGAGCATAATTGGCATTGTGACTACATAGATGAGTTCTGGCAGTCCCAACCTGGCAGAGCGTTCTCAGTAAATTCTTTCAATGACTTGATTTATAAGTCACTTGATGCAAAAGAAACTGACAAATGTTTCATTTTCCTGTTGCTTTGGAACTGGAGAAAATAGTTTCCAAACAACATAAAAGCAGACTATCACCTTTTCACTCTGCTTACGTCATGGAATCACGCACAAAGTTTATTTGTCCATAGTGCCAGCCACTAGCAAAGAAAATCTGACCTGATTTTTCAACTCCATCAGGCAACAGGAGCAAGCGCTCCATTTATTTAAATAAGGACCTATGCTGAGAAGAAAAGCAGTGCTTGCTTGCAACTTCCAAAAAGTAGCTTCAAATAACAAAGCTAGACCACAGCAGTCTACAAATGACAAGAATCTCTCAAGATCTTTTGATTAAATACTCTAACCACTATGGAAAAGAAAAAGGAAAAAAAAGAACAGATGAAAAGACATAACAAGAAAAAAAAACCTACACCGTTCCTTTCAGATTTGAAAACATATGTAATTAAACAATACCTTAGTAGCATCGGGTAATTAAACATTAAAGTATTTGGACAGTTAATAGACAGGTTTTACTCAAAATATAACTCTGAAGTGAGTTCCCCAAGCAAGACTTAATCAGCTGAACACCGTGCTGCCACAGTTAAAATGTCACAGTGACATTTATATCCACATGGAATAGAAATATATGTATTAATAGAACAACAAAGTATTTTTTATACCCGCACTTATGTATCCCTATCATGCTCCATATATCTCATACCTGTAAATTAAGTGTGTTAAAAGCAGAATCAACCAACTTCAGTGTTTGAAACGGTGACTAAGACATAAATACAAAACTCAGCACAACTTTATAAAGAAGGAGGCCCATTCATTAAATACTCAAGTCTCCACAATTTAAGCTACAGATATCCAATAAGCTGATGTTAGCAGCAACTACATCAGTTCTGATACTGCCCCTGTTACAAGAGATTCATTCACTATGCATTACACCAAGTGCCATAAGTTGTGTCTGTGCTAAAACATTGTCCTGGTTTACTGGTACATAACTTGAGAGTAAGTTTTTCTGTTGAAGAAAACTGACATTTTTTAAGGACTAAAACACTCTATTTCATAGGAACAAAGTTGATGAAAACTCTGTTATAGTTTTCAGCCATTCCTGGTATGCAGAGTGCAATAGTTATATCAAGGTCTCCAGCAGCTTTGAGACAAACAGGTGCAGAAATCAGGAGCAGCACAAAGTTAAGGCAGATGACCCAAGCTGGCCAATAAATTTATTCTAGACCATGAAAGTCACAGTCACTATAAATTCAGGAATTTGCTGAGGACAGCCCTGTTCCTCTCCCTCCTGCTCCTTCTTCCCTCTTCCATGGCTGACATCTCGAAAGGGACTTGTCTACCCCTAAGGTCTACTCCCCCCTCCAGTACTAGCTGAATCACAGAATCACAGAATATTAGGAGTCGGAAGGGATCTCCCCTGCCAGAGCAGGATCACCTAGACTGGGTCACACAGGAACGCGTCCAGGCGGGTTTTGAATGTCTCCAGAGAAGGAGACTTCACAACCTCTCTGGGCAGCCTGGTCCAGTGCTCTGTCACCCTTACAGTAAAAGAGTTTTTCCTCATGTCCAGCTTGAACCTCCTATGCTTCAGCTTACACCCACTGCCCCTTGTCCTGTCATTGACTAAATGAGTATAACTGTATACTTTATATCATAACTGTTATTAACGTTTTTATTATTACTATTTTGCTAAATATATTTCTATTTCAACTCACAGATCTCCTTTCTTTTTCCCAAACCCCCTCCCCAAGGGGAGAAGAGACAACGGGTGATAGAGTAACTGTAGAAATGACGACAAACATACATCAAGAAAAGTAATCTGAGGCAGCATTTTTCATAAACCCAGCATATTCCCATGCTGCCACAGCTGCGATGTAACCTAGGGCACTGAAAATGAACCAGCAGTACTGAAAACCACAGTGTTTGGCAAAGGTTTCTAAATACAGTCAGGACCACAGCTAATTAAATGATGCATTTACAGGGGGCCTGCGAATATACAGCTCCATATACCTATATAAACACATCTTAAGCCCGGTAGGGATCGCAAAATGCAATGCCTCGCTTCACTTCTCAGTGAAAAAAGTAGCAAAGAGAGTAATAACACCTGGAAAGCAAAAACGTGCGGTGTGAGGTCGCCGCGAGGAATTAAAAGGCATGATAATTTCTTAATGAGCACTAATAAGAGAGATCAAAGGTCTTCCCCCCACGGGGTGGGGTAAGACCCCAGTCCTGAGCCCTAGGACATCAGCACAGCGCAGCAAGCTCCCTCCCTCCACTTCAGTACC
>NW_010206130.1:0-12212 GCF_000695765.1 Mesitornis unicolor
CATCTCAAGTGCTCTGAAAAAAGAGCGTTCATCCCTGCCAAGGTTGCAGAGAGGAATTAAACTGGATTAAATGTTAAAAAATAAATTTTAAAAAATATAGTATTAAAAAATTTAAGTTAAGCTGCTCAGGGGATGTGGAGGTCAGATGCTGTTTGTCCATCCATCCCCTAGCAGAGTCCTGAGGGGGAAGTTTAAGGTACTCCTAAATTTGGGCTAAGTTAAGTTTGGGTTTGGGTTTGGTTTGTTTTTAAATTTCTTCTGGAAACTTTTAATGGAAATAGCTGGTTTTTCTTTTTCTTAGAAGGAAAAAAACATAGAAAACTTAAAATGGGCAAAAAAAAGTTCTTCATTATAAACCCACTTTCAGGTGTGGACATGACAGACCAAAAAAGGCTTCATATCCAACTTTCAGTGAGGAGTTTCCTTGGGATCCGTGCCCTTTCTAGGGCTCCAATGCTGCTGTTGCCCAGCGCACACTGGTGATGACTCAGTAAATGGGTTTTAATGGTTTTTACTGGTCTGATCCGCACCTTTCAAAGCAGCGCGTCACCTTAATCTGCTGTAGAGAGCTGGTTTAAGGCATTTACAGGATATCGCTTTCCTTGGCGCTGCTCTTGATCTGTTTAGCGTCTGATTTATGTAATGAAAGAGGATTTGATCTCTCATTTGTAATGAATATGCTTACAATAATCTCCTAGAGATGACAGACGACTGTTGGCTTCCTGAATTTTCCCCACGTTGCTACACCAGGGAAGTTTTATGCCAAAATTTAAAATTTAAAATGAGCTCCTAGATCCTGGGAGATCTTTTCTTGACATTTTGATTAAAAAATGAATAAAAATAAGAGGAGATTGAATACGTTTCTTCAGCTTTACGTTAGAAACTGGATTTTTGCAGCTGGAATGTTTGTAGCTGTTGGTGTAGCAGGGAATGGCAGGGGCTGATCTCGAGGTGTTTGCAGGCGTCTTTATTACCTGGGCAGATGCAGTGGGATGGGATCTCTGTGCTGTGGATGCAGGGGGTGCAGGTCGAGGGTTTTGTCATTGCGATGAGATTCCTCGCGGTGCAGGAAATGCAAATGCAATCACGCAGCCTGCAACACAAACAATAATCAATGACTAATCAGCAATGACAAAATCAAGAAAATAAATGAACCCGACCGAGGAACGAATCCAAATCGCATGCAAAATAACCCCCAGCCCTCAAACATCACCTCCCAGAAAAACCCCAAACCAAAAATGAACCAAAACTGCATCCCGCTGCCAACAAATGAGGTGATTGGGTTGATTTAGGCTCTGTGATTTTTGCATCTTGGTGTGAATCTCATCAGTGTTGTTTTTACAAATGGTCTCTCTTTGTGCCGGTAGTGACATGATATAGAGAACCTTCAAAGCAGTTGTAAGGGGAAAAGGAGTCATTATTTTTGATAAATTAAGTACTCTGGTCAGGGGAAGGAGTAGCTCAATCTGCCCTGCCTCTCCTAGGACTTGAACACAAAAGGAAAACAAGATTTCACACTTTTGAACATTGAATCAGTGACAGAGACAGTGCCCATACATTTTTTGAAGTGACATTAAGGTCACTGAACATCCATTCTTGGAGAGGGCCATACTGACATGGCAATTATTGATTTGTATATTTTTTTCCCTAACCTAAAGGCTCTCTTCCTATGTGTGGGTTCATACATATCTTAGTTTTCCTTGTGCTGTCACCATTCTTAGGCAGTTAAGTTGTATAATCATGGGATGACCAACGGCTTTGGGAGGCTTCATGGTGCTGCTGTGTTACTGAGAGCCCCTTGGGCTGGGGGTGCCCCTTCCCAAACCGCCCCTTCCCTGGAAATGGGGCTCAGGGGCTCAGCAGTGAAAGGATCCAGGAAGGGATTTGATGAGCAGTGGTCTGAGTATTTGGGATAGGCTTTAACTGATATAAATTACTAAATCTTTGTGGAAACCGGTGGGAATGGATGGGTTTGGAGTCAGAGATGGAGGAGGCAGAGGCTGGGGAGCATCACTGGGAAATGCAAAGCACAATTGAAACTGGAGATGAGCTTTTAGACTCTGGTGCTGTTGGTGAGCGATCGGCGGGTCCCCCACTAAGCATCACAAATTGGCTGGGTACCTACAGGCATTAGAGGGTCGGCACAGCAGTGGGTCAGGTTTGGTGGTCCAGGCAGACCCCGTGTCGGCCCCATTGCTCTGTATGGGACCCCAGTCCCGTGCTGCTTTCCAACGGGCTTTGCTTTCCAAGTGCCAGCGCCGCACTTCATCCTCTCCTGCCGAGACACCCAGAGCCTCGATTAGCGCGATAATTACTCACCAAAGTCGCTGTTTTCATAGCAGTGATAGCAGCTGTTAATCACACGCTGTGCTGGGATGATCCCTCCTATGCCGATCCCAGGCGTTATTCTGAAAACCTGACACGCAGCAGACCCGGAGCGCATTAATGCGACCGCAGCAGTGGTTAAGCCTTGCTTGTGGTGGGTGTTAAGGGTGTGGAGATGGGAATCAAAGGTATCTGATGGGGAATCACAACTGTGTTATGGACAGCAAGTTCATTTGCCTGTTTTTTATCTGGGGACAGCATCGCGGCTGGTGCAGATGGGATGAAAGTGGCTGTGAAGGAGAGCAGGAACAGCACGGGAGCCAAAAAAAGGCAATACTGGGTTGTTGATAAATCCCAGAAACTGTGGGGATTGCTAGTGATGGGCCATGGGATTAGCACTGCATAGACTGGATGGGGTTTTCTGAACCAGAGGGCTGAACTGATATAATAATTAGTGAAACAGCAAGTGAGCTGAGGCTGCAGGACCAGGACTTGGTACAACAGCCTCTAAAAATGACAATTTATGTCCAGCAAAGCAACAACGGAGTAACTCTGCAGTCTGTCCATCTATTGCCAGCTGAGGAAATGAAGACTACACAGATAGCATATCTTTCTGTAGAAAAGAAAAATCCATAGTAATTCTTCTTGTGTTTAGTGTAAAGCATCCCTTCCAGTTTCACCAGAACTGATCTCTGCCCAGCTTCCATCTGCCTCAGCATAAAAGCCATTTAAAATGCCTGTCAGCAGTGGTGGTGTGCGAGCATCTCATACTGCCCTGAATACACACATGGCGTGTGACGGTCATGAAACGCCGGGTCTGAGGTGTTGTGTTACTGCTCGGTGTTGGTTATCGTGGAGTACAAACCGGGGGAAGCAGCGCCTGCAAAGTTCAGATGATAAATGGGAAGAGAAACGTGCAAAAAAGATGTCAACAAAATCTGAGCTATGGGGAAAAGAGATTTCAATTCTCACCTGCTTAATTCTGATGGTGGTCCTTGCTGACAGCCTTTTTAGTGCCCGGTCCTTCACGGCTTTGCCTGGTGGGCAGGGAAATAGGGAGCAGGAAAAGGCGAGCCCAAATGTAACATGGGATCTAATATAACATAATTAACATATAATAATAATAACAACATAATATAACATAAGATCTCCTGCTGCGAGCACAGAGCTAATATGATATGGTGGGGTATGTTCAGCAACCTGCACTGCTCATGGACCTATTCCATACATACCTATATCTAATTTAAAAATAGATCTCTCCAATTCAGTTAATTCTAGTCTGCATTAATTAACCTATTTAGAGGGGTTTCTTCGTTCTGTTCAGGCAGCTGAAGGTGCTATGGTGATGGTAAAGTCTCTTGCCAAGCATCCAGATTATGTGGATGCTCTGGAGATGCAAAAGAAGAGTGGTTCAGGTGAGTGTTTAAGTTGCTGTTCAGGAAAAGGGGTTTTCTTCCTTCTTTCTGAACCCCAAAAGCGTATCCTGAGTAAATCAGCTCAGCTCTGAAACCCACCTGGGCAGTTAAATGTTGGGGTATCCCTGCAGCTCCCTGTGTCCATCGTCCTTTAAGCATCCCCAGCACAAGGAGCTGGCTGAACTTTCTTTTCCAAGTGTTTATCCAAAGCAAAACACAGAGGAGGGGTCAGGGGAAGAGGCAAAGCACAGCTCACAACAAAATGCCTGCTGCAGGGAAGGAAAAAGCTGCTCTTATTGAGTGATGCTGGCACAAACAAAACCTATTTTCTTCCCCTTTTGACTTAATTTTTCCTCTGCTTGTGTTTTGAATAATAAGGTTGTAGAGCCATTGCTGTTTCAGGCCAAACCGCAGGGCAGTTTCTGCTTTCACTTCTCCTGCTCTTGCCTCTCAGGAGGGTTGTTTGAGCCAATTCGGATGGGGCTGGTCATGACACGCTGGACCCAGCCAGCGCATCTTGACTGCAGGAGCCGATGGCTTTGAGTGCTGCTTGGCAGCGCTCGCCGCAGATAGCGTCTGGGGTTGGTTCTTTGGCTCTGCAACACAGGAATATGGATTTGTTTGCTATCCCTGGATTAGAAAAATCTCTTGAAGGCTGCTGCCCAAACAGAAGGAGTCGTTTTGAGAAACCTCGCTTTGCCCTGTGTCTGTGCCTGCCTTCTGTGGATGAGCGGAGATGCATCCTGCTTTATTTCTGTCCGTATGGCAGGGGTGGGATGAGGGAAGGGCTCCTCGGAGCACTTTGCATCTCCAAGTGCAGCATTGCCGAGACTCCTCATGTTTTCCCCTTGATTTCTATGTCACAAGGTGCATTGGAGACCAGCAATGACCGCCTGTCCGACTCCTGCCTTGGAGAATCATGAGGACCTTTACCTGCCTTTAATGTCCTTTGGCTCAGTGAGAAGCCTTTTACAGCCAGATCTGGGTTTCTAACTGGAGGAGTAGCTTGATTTTTGGTGAAAAGGGCCATCAAAATGTTTCAGGAGGTGGAAGATCTCCTTTTCGACAGAGATGATTCTCCTGTTTAGTGAACCCAACCGGAGGTGCCTGTTCCTGTGGAGGGAGGCAGCTGAGGAACCAGAACCTGAAAGGCTTCATTTCCTCTTGTGCTGTGCAGTGACAGCAGTCTGGAAAAAAGGAGTAATCAGGTCAGGTGAAAACAGGCGGTGAGTCCACAGCTGTGCCCATCCACCTGAAAACCCTCGGGTTGTGAAAATGAACCATGAGAAAGCCGAGTTTTGGGTCTGCCGCTTCACTGTCCGGTGCATTGCTCTCAGAGCCTTGTCCATCCCTATCCCACAGCTTCAGAATGAAGAAATAAAATCTATACAGTGATGTATGTAAAATCAGGGGAAAGTCATTACCGAGGCGATGCGATTCGGTTGTGTAATGCTGCCTGTCACAAGGGTGCCTCTCTCTCTGTCCTGCAGCCTCCTTGCCCGGCATCCACAAAGCGATGGTTTTCTGCCAAACGCAGGAGTTGGGGATAAACAGATTTCTTATGTAACTTTTCAGTTGCCAGCAGGGTGATGGGTTCTGACTCCTGCTGTCTGACTCCAGTCACGGATTCGGGATAGAGAAGGTGCCTACAGAAATGAGCGGCTTTTGCTTCTTCCAGGACGCGGCTGACATGGTAAATAAACCTACAAGGCCAAAAAATCTGCAGCTAGGGGTAAATAGCTGTGACTCTGTGATCTGGCCTTGTAACACTGCTGATGTTTATTTACCATTATAACTTAAATCGTTACAGCAAACTGCTTAATAATTGCTGTGCGCGGTGCCCTGAGCTGTCTGCCTGGGACAGACAGGAGCCCCATGCGTTATTCACAAACGTCCTTTAGGACCCATCTGAGAAACCTCCCACCCTGGCACATTTATTAGCAAAAAGCAACAGCTCTGAATAGTCACCGTTGCTTCTTCTGCATCCTGTGCCTGAGGTTCTCATTACAGACACTGTGGATGTGGAAATTCTGTTCAGCCCATTGCTGGAGAGCCTTGTCCAGGTTTTTTGGATGTCAATGGAGAACTTCAAAGCATCTTTTCCTGCCTGGCTGTGCTGCACTTGTCAGAGTCCCAGCGCTCCAGTGTCTGGTGGTCATTAAAGATCGTTCCTCATTTACTTTGCAATCAAAAGGAATATTACAGGAAGTTATTTGAGTTTGAGAAGCACAGGGAGGGCAAGAAGATGCTGTCTAGATGCAAAATGCCTTTTGTTTTTAAAAGCTCTCTTTGTTAAAGTTACGCCTCATCTCAGGGGTAAAGTGCACAGTAGCCCATAGAAGAGTTGTGCAGCCTTGATGCGTTACGATAGACTTATATGTACTGCTTGAAAAACTACAACTGGAAGGGTTTACTTGCTTTAAAACACTTAAAAGGTGTACAGCTACATCCGATATCAGATGATTTTGCTATGAATAATAGAAAACGGTGAGCGAATAGCGCGATGTGACTCCTCTGCGTTGTTTTGAAGTTCCCCTGTCCCAAAGCACTTACGAAAGCTATTAGGAAGTATTCTGAATTAATGACCGAGCTTGTTGGTGACGCAGTGGTTGTGTTAAGGACACTCGGATGTTGTGGGGCTCATACGGGGCTGATTTCCCTGCGTTGCTGTGAAGTAAGGGAGGGATCAGCTGAAATTCAGGTGCATTAGCGAGGATTTCAGTGCTGGTAGGAAATACACCAGCAAAACCCTGCAGAGGCACTTGTGGAGCGCAGCCACATCTGGTGCTGCAGGGCTGGTTCGAGGCAGCTCGGCCAAGCAGCAGAAGGGAAGCTGCTGTGTGGCCTGACCGAGTCAAATGATGCTTTCGGGGCTTATTCTGCAAGGTGCTGAACACCTTGGATCCCTGCCTGGCACCCACAGGAGCCAGCAGACAGCATCCCTGCAGGGTCAGACGCTCCTTTGCTGCAGGCCGTTCAAATAGTATTGGAAATAGTTTTTAGGAACTTAAAGTAAAACTCTGGCTGTTAATTGCAATTGATGTTGGGAAAGTTGAACCGAGTCTTTGCTTTTTCCAGGGCATCATCAGTTATGTTTTGATATATACAAACAAAATAGCTTGGGGAAAATCATAGAAAACCAATGAGTGATGATCCTGCGCGCAGGCTGTGGATGCTGGTATTCCAGTTCATCCCCCGCCACTCCAAGGTTATTTTCTCTTCCCTTTGGAGGCCATTAAATCAGGCAGCTCCTTTTCTGGGGGATAAGAACATCTCACAACTTAGCAACAGCGTGTTTCTCTCGATGTGAGTGTGCATTGGTGTGAGGTTGGGCAAAACAATCTAAACTAAACTGTCTTTTCTGTAAAACCTGGGTCTCTGATGCTGTGCATGGCCGAGGAACTGAGACTGGGCTCAGTGACAAGTTTTGGGCATGTTTCTTGTGTTGGATGAGGGTCCAGGCTTCTCCATGCAGTGTAAGCAGCACTTCCTTGGGCTGATCAATTCATTAATGGATATGGAAACACAGCAAACTCCGAATCTGGCTGTGAAGGTGTCTCCTGCTCTCGGTGTTGATCACCCGTGGTGTGCTCCCTGCTTACACCACTCACCTACGCGGTTACGCACATCCTCAGACCTCGACAAGCTCCCGAACATCCGCTCTGTGTGCAGATGTCTGCGTGCGCTGCGTGCGTGCGTGTGCGCACACGTTGTAGGTGATTCGCAAAGAAAGATGCAAGGCAGCACCGACAACTTCGAGCATCATCAGCTGAGGAGCCCTGAACAGCCTGCGCTTGTTCTGGAGTGAAAATGCTCCACCGCTCCCATGTCAAAGCTGTGACGTACCCAGAGATGCTGCGTGTCTGGAAGTGAAGGCTTGAGACTGAAACGTCTGAGCACGGGGCTGATGTGATTGCTGAGGTAAAATGCCATGTTTATAAAGGCACCGCGTGCTGAGGAACTGCTGCATGGCCCAGGCTGGGCGCTGCTGTCGGCTCCTTGGCGTGTCCTGCTCCATGCACTGGGTTCATTTTGGCTTTGCACTGCAGACTGAACGCTGGCCAGAGCTTTGCCTTTGGCTGGGTGAGATGAGTGGGTTCTCCAGGACAGACAAAGCCATGCAGGGCAGCTGGGGATGCTGCAACCTGCTGCTAACAGGATCAATGAGAGCACCATCCCACTGATGCTTTATTTTTGGTATAATGGAGACACCTGTTACATCCTGAGGTTTTTTCTCAGTGTGTTGCATTAGTGCGACTTCCTAAAATGACAAGAATTTGTATTTACTTAGAGGTCTGTGCATGCAACCAGCCGAATAAGCAGTGTTTCTATAGCCCGTGCATCCCAAGGAGCTGAACTGGCTCTGACCTTGGCTGAGGTCTCGGGACAAAATAGGATTTCCTCCCAAGATTGGGGTGTGCATGCTGTGGTTGGCTCTGCTGTCGTGGCAGATCAAGCTCAGCCTCTTTGGGAAGAGGGAAATGCTGGGTCTTAGCAGTCATCAAGTCCCTGCTGAGGTCTTTTTTGCTGGGTGGATGTGATGGAGAAGAAGTGAGGTGCAACCTTTTAAGTCGAAACAAGTACATGGTGGCTCTGCCACAGAGAGCTGGGTCACTGCACATCTGATGCCTCGCTGACTTCTCAGCATTAATGGGAAGCAGAAGCTGATGCTCCTCATCAGCGATGCAGCTCCTGTTATCACTGGAGAGGCAGCGATGCTGCACAACGCAGGAAAAAAGGCTGGGGACACTTGAAAGAACAAATGCAATTCGGGGGAGCTGTGCGGAGCCTGATAGTAAAGCCGCAATTGTCTCTTCTCCCTTTATTTGGAGCCGCCTTGGAGCTGGGCTGAAAGCTTAAGTAATAATATTAAAGAAAGAAAACAGGAATCAAACGCCACGCAAAGCAAAGTGCTTCAGTGCTCCCAATTTAACGGCTGGCCTGAGAGCCTGAAAGGAATCGCGCTCGGTAATGAGTCACTTCATCGCGGTGGCTGCGGATGGGGGGCTGCTGTTTGTCACCGCTGCTCTGCAAGGGCTCCCCAAAACCGGAGCAGTCACCAGGGCCGGGAGGGAAGGGCCAGGTCCCACCCAGGAGCTCCCCGGGACCTTGGATCCATCCTGGGGCATCTGATGTTCCCCAGTGTCCCGCTGTGACCTGTCCCAAAGGGACCCGTGGCCAGCCCTACTCCATCCCCAGGAATTATCTGATAGTAGGGATATAAGCAGCATTTTTCTGTCCGCAGCATGAACGAACATCGTGTAACCAAGTCGCAAAGCTGGGCAGGAAGATATTCATTCTTTCCAGCCAAATTTATGCAGAATAAACCAATAAAGGCTGCCCTGTGATATTTGTGCAGCCAAAGGTGGTATTTGTCCACCCAAAGCCAGTTGTTACGTACGCAGAGGACAGCAAATGTGGATAAACTTGCTCTTTAAAGGTAAGTTTTTAATTTTTTCAGGTTCCTTGAAAATCTGGCCAGTGTTTTCTGCCCAGACTGGCTCCTAAATCTCCATTGGGTGACCACACGTTACAGTTCATCCCTTCTGAGCTCTGTTTGGAGAGCCGAGCAAGTTGAATCTCTGCCTTTTAATGCACATTACTTACTTACAGGGTAGGGTTTTCACAGCCGAGCTTCTTGAAAATAGTAAATCTGAAAGGAAAATCCACTTTTAAATCATTAAAAGCATTAAAAATGACCTTTACCTGCTGCAAACGTAATCCGTTAATAACGTGCCTTATACTGGACAGATAATGGGGATCTTCCACCCGGGGATTAAGGGATTGTGTGCGTTTAGAGCTGCTGTTTTACTGAGAAAATAGGAACTTTTAAAAAAAAATCACAGTTGGAACCATTTAGATACTGACACCTACACCAGGACACCCTTCACTTTGTGCCTGCCCGAGATTTAAAAGCTTGCTCAAGTGTCTGATAGAGCAAATCTGCTGAGGGGTTGGCATCTGAACGAGGGATGATGATACAACGCCTTTTTTTGCGATTATGAACGTTTGCATCAGAATAATGTCAGTCCCCGAAACATGAATTGGGCTCTCTGTGTTCTTGGGGCATATTTAGGCCACCTTAAATTCAGGTTGCTGGTTTAACTATGGTCCAAAGGCAGAAAATCCTGGTTTTGCTGTGCCTGATGCAGTGTCCCTGGCAGATGTTTCCAGATGTGGTGCACTCCTGTTGATGCCCGTTTTGGCCACTTTTATTGTGTCCACCACTGACTGTCTTGTTTCTACGTGTTGGTGACTCTCTATGGTGCTCTTTGGGACTTGGCTAAGGCATTAGGGTTAAAGCTGTGCTAATTCAGCTAAGGATTAGGTGTGTGTTTTCTTCCCTTGGAAACTAAAGGTATTTGGTTATTGGCTTCTTGGAGATGGACGATGCTCTGCAGTCACCAATAACACAACACTGTGCTGCCCTGTCATCCTCATGGGAAAACTGGGATTGAGTGGTGAAAATTGCCCACCAGAGACCTGGGTGAGCTGGTACCAGAGCAGAAGGTGAATCCAAGCATTTCAGTGGGAACTCAGGACATTTTCTATTGCTCTCAGCGAGTCAATGTGATGTTGGATGGATGCAGACTGCAGCGGGGTGGGAAGGAAAAGAGTGTTTATCCATCCATTTCTGGTTTCCGCACATCCGTGCCACTGGGTGCGTGTGAAACCCGTGGTGCGTTCACTGTCAGATGGGATTTCCTGAGCAGCTTAAGTACTTAAGTCTCATTAAAATCTTGCAGGAACTGGGTCTTGCCAATCTCATTTGTGTCTCTGAAGAAACCCAAACCTTACGTTCTTTCTATTAAAGGAGCTTTCTACCCCTTCCTTCTCCTCTGGATGGTACCCAGGACCCCGTGTACCGCTCTCCTCTGCGGTCCCAAAGCTGCTCAGCGGGTACAGCTGTGCTGTAAGTGATGCTTTAGCCCATTACCAGGAAGGATGGTGCATGGGCTGAGTCAGTTAAGTGATTATCCCGGGAATGGATGGGGCAATAAATGTCTCCCTTGCTCATAACCCAGCAGCTAATGCAGAGAGATACTGCCGGGCTGCTCCGTTTCTGCTGGGCTCCACCGCATTTAGATTGCAATTAGGCTGTATATTTTAAAAAAAAAGCACAGTTCAGCTGTGCTGTGATTCACTGAAGGTGAAGTTCACCCCTGTTCGGCAATGCAGACCAAGATCCGCGTATTGTGACATTTTCCCCCTGTTTTTGCCTGGTCTCTGCAATGCTCACGCTCTCCTTTAGTCCCTTTGGCCTCTGGTTGTCTCACACCTCAGAAACACCCTATTTTTCCTCCAGAGATTGCATTTCAGCCAGACCTCTTGTGTTTGAAGGCGGTGGGGGTTTGTGGTGTTATTTAAACTGCTGGAAACATCTGGAAGGCCTGGGTGCCTTGTGTAGCTGCTGCTGTAGATAGAAGGTGTGCCCATACTGCATGGTTACTCTTCCTATCCAGATTGCTTGATCTGCGGTCCAGATTTGATATGAATTTGGCAAATCCCTTGACCCTCAAGTGCTGGGGTGAATTTAAATTCAGGTCTTGTCCCTAAATTTAAAGTTTGTCCCAGCCAGATGGCACCCTTGCTATAAAACGTGGGTCATCTTGCCTCAACAGTGACCTCTCCTCTTTTAACCACTGAATTTTGGACATTTGCACTGGACCACATTTACAAGGCTTTCTTCAAAGGCCTGAGGATGGGAAGCTGAATTTTTGTTCTCTTCTTTTGAAGGCTGAGTTTCTCACAAAGTAATGTTACGCTAGGCACTGGAGGCAAAAAAATTAGTCTGTTAGATTTGGGAAATATCTTATTTGATTTTTATCTGCAGCAGTGATTGCACTGCTGGGTCCTTAGAATCGCACACAGCTGAGAGCTTTCCTTCCCTTGACTTTGTGTGAGTAATGTACGCTTGCAGGTCATTGTAAAAGGCAGAGAAAAGGAAAAAAACCAACCCTTCTGCAGTCTTTAAATCTCTCTTAAAGATTTCATCAGGAACCATGCTTACGTGTTCACTGGCCCAGGAAGCCAAGCCCCTTAAAGAAAGGGAAGAAAAGGCCATGAGACCTTATTATCATCTCTAGCCGGTTTCTTCCAAAATTCATGTTCCAGCCTGGTGATTGATAGAGTTCAGAGATGCTTGAAGTGCACATGGCTAATGGCAGCTGAATGCTCTTTTCCTTCTGGAAAAGGTTACTTCCCTGTTTGGCAGCAGCTGTGGCTTTAGTGGGGATGTGTTGGTGCGCGCCTCTGCTTTCCCTCACCCTTCATCTGGGCAGGCCGGGAAACAGGGCACCGAAAAGACAGGATGCGAGAGAAAAGCAGAGTAAGTGAAGGAGAAAGGAGGAGATTTTGCTGCCTTGTGCAAAGAAGAACGTGAGAGGGCTGGAAACAGAAGCAAAGCATCGTGGAAGAGTGAAGAGGGAGGAGAGAGGAAGGCTTCAACAAGGCCAACTGCCAGGTCCTGCA